>NW_022196915.1:77153301-77160932 GCF_008632895.1 Mastomys coucha
AAAGTTTAGGAACTGTACTTGGAAACACAATGCAAACATAATATAATTACCATACTGGATTTATGGGAGGAAAGCATAAAGGACTATTGGGAATATTGAAAGCTAAGTAACTAGATAAAAGCAACTGTTAACTTCGTGTGTTAACTAATGACAAAATAAAACCTCAGCATGGCAGAGTTCTGTCTGTTGACTAGGAGAACACATAGATATAACAAGTTGTTTAAGAATATTTAATGCAAATTCAACATTAACTATGCAAGGTTATATTGCCTGGTAATACTATGATTATCAAAGGTTAGGGAAAGATTTTATTCTCATAAAAAGATATATTCTAGGAGTTTAAAATAAATACATGATACATTTTACTTGACTATTTTAATATGCACATAGTTAAAAATAACATCTGAGAACATATATTTGTTTTAGAACCTGAAAGACAGAGGATACAAATGAGATTTTTTTTTTTGAAAAGTGTGAGTTTGAGGAACTAAAATTGCACATAATTACAAAATTTCCAGCCAATATCAAAATGAGTGATGCTACCTTCTCTAAGAGAAAGGACAATTGGTATAGACCATTTTGAGCAGAGACAGTGGAATTATAAACTCATCTAGAAAAGGACATAGTGATCTGAGAAGTCAGCTGTACTAATATTTGTTAAATATATTTTTATAAATGAGAAATTAACTGATATTTAGTAAAAGTAGCATGCCAATGCATGATTTGTAACTTGAGAATCATTACAAAAATGAAATAAAAGAAACAGGGATTGGAAAGTTCTTCTAAAACTATTGCTAAAGTCAACTGAGCTATAGACCAGAAAGAAGCCAATTAAGGATGATTGTTTGCAATAGCTCTTTACACATTTTTTCAAGGAATTACATTCAGAGAGAGAAGAAAAATGAAGAAACATTAGCAATTTCTATGATTTACACATCGTGTGTGTGTGTGTGTGTGTGTGTGTGTGTGTGTGTTTTAAACAATGGAATGGATACAAGTGTCATGTCTCAATGTGGGGTGTGGAATAAGGAAAGAAATCTCAATGTTCAAAGAGTTTGTCTGTCTTTATGTTTAAATGTGCCTAATTCTTGTTGCATACACATCAATTCCTTTTTAAGAAAGAGAATTTTATTTATATTGATTTTATAAATATATTTATACATACACACATATATAATGAAATATATGACAAATTATTTTTCAAAATATTATAAGAGTATTTTTAATATTTATATATATGAAAACTGTTGAGCCTGATTCACTGATAATTTTAAGTAAATGAGCTATACTGAAGTCCTGATTTACTTTCCAATAAATTACTAGAGAATGAAATGAAAAAAAATATATTTACATCATATTTCAAAGAAAAAAAATTCATGTAGCTTATATTCTTATTAGTTGTTACATATTTCTTAGAAAGCCAGGCTTTAAAACTAGTATTTTGAATTACTAATTAACAAGGAATATGATGTATATATGTATACATATATACATACATATATACATGTATACATGTATACATATATATATATGTATGTATACATATATATGTATACGTATATATATATATATATGTGTGTGTATGTTTCTATGCAAATATATATAAATTTATGTGCATATGACAAAATAATATGGACCCAAGACCAAATAAGAGAAGAACCTTTCTGAGATATGCTGATATCATGTCCATTACTCTTTTAAAAGGGATGAAAATAGAAGTGAAATATAGAGGTGCTATAAAATACATCAAATGTTTCTCTAGGATCTGAAATAAATCTATCTGCTGCAGCTATATAGATATAAATAAATAAATAAATAAATAAATAAATAAATAATGCTGGCAATTGTCCTCTTCCATGGAAACCACATTAGTTTCTTTCCAGATGATTTTGTCCCTTAGTATTGCAGTAATTACTTTCAGGGTGTCCCACTGATATTAAAATCCATAGATGCTTACATTCCCATAATATTTACATGTAAACTCTGTACAACAATCTACATACTTTGAGTCAAATCAAGTATTCACATGGTAGTCTTATTGATGGATAGTAGCATGGAAATTATTTAGGAAATTATGGCAAGGCATAACATGTAAAGGGTTTGATGAAAAATGTGCCTGAGCCCACTGTGCTTGCATATCTATTCCTGTTTCTTTTCTTTTTTATTAGATATTTTCTTTATTTACATTTCAAATGTTATCCCCTTTCCTGGTTTCCCCTCTGAAACCCCCTATACCCTCCCTACTCCCCCTGCTCACTAACCCACCAGCTCCCTCTTCCTTGTCCTGACATTCCCCTACACTGAGGCATAGAGTCTACACAGGACCAAGGACCTCTCCTCCCATTAATGACCAACAAGGCCATCCTCTGCTACATATGTGGCTGGAACCATAGGTCCCTCCATGTGTACTCTTTGTGTTGGTATTTTAGTCCCTGGGAGCTCTGGGGGTACTGGATGGTTCATATTGTTGTTCCTCAAATGGGACTGACTGTGCCAATCACAACACATGGGAGGTAACAGTAACAGCAACAGGGACCAAGGCTACTTGGCATCTTCAGAACCCAGTTCTCCTACTACAGCAAGTCCTGGATACCCCATCACACGGGAAAAGCAGGATTTGGATTTAAAAATCACATCTCATGATGATGATAGAGGACTTTAAGAAGGACATAAATAACTCCTTTAAAAAATACAGGAGAACACAGGTAAACAGGTAGAAGCCCTTAAAGAGGAAACACAAAAATCTTTTAAAGAATTATAGGAAAATGCAACCAAACAGGTGAAGGATTTGAACAAAACCATCTAGTATCTAAAAATGGAAGTAGAAATAATTAAGAAATCAGAAAGGGAGACAACCCTGGAGATAGAAGACCTAGAAAATAGATCAGGAGTCATAGACGCAAGTATCACCAACAGAATTCAACAGAATTCAGGAATAGAAGAGAGAATACAGGTGCAGAAGATACCATAGAAAACAGTGACATAATAGTCAAAGAAAATGCAAAATTCAAGTTTGAGATAAACACAGTACATGGAGAGTTCTAGTCTCTCTAAAGTTATGAATTAAGACTTTAACCCCAAGAATAAAACAGAAATATAATTTTTATCTAAAGTTGTAGATTTCAAGCACTATTGGACTGACTAGAAATGAGGTATGCTTTCTTCTCTAAAGAGTCAGGAAATTCTAGAATAACTTCATCATACAAATCGGAAATCCTGCAAGTATTTTAATCCAAAGTATAATGCAGGAAATGGGCATTTTTCTTGCCTTTGCACAGAAGCCAAAAAGGAAGTAAATTTGAATAAGCATGTTAAAAATGTATTGAAATTATACGTATTCAAATGAAAATGAATGAAGCAGATGCAAAATATCCAACTTCATACTTTCCAAAGTATGATATGCAGCATTGATTTTTAAGAAATCATCTCATATTTAAAATTAAGTATATGATATTCAGCTTCATATTTGTAATTGTTTTTGAAATTTTAACAGAAAGATTGATTTAGTTGAATAAGAAAAACTATAGTTCAAAGTTTGTTGTTCAGCTATAAATTACATTTGCCAAGTTTCCGTGCTATGGAGAAAATAGTAGAACAATACCATGTTGACTCAGGTGAAAGTTATTGCTATAAAAAACGCTTTCAGGCAGTGTCCATTTTTTGTTCCAGAACCACAGTATTCATATTAATAGTGTAAATAAGCTAGCCATTTGGATGAAAACAAAAAATGGAGAAATCAATTTAAGTTCCACAATTTTGAAATATATTCCAATAAATAGTGCTTGAATTTGTATTTTTAACTGAAATCGTAACTAAAGTTTCTAGATCTTTAATCACGTAGGATTTAAGTAAGTTGAAGAGGTGAAGAGAGAAATTAAAAAGAAAAGAATGGTGTGGAAAGAAAGAAAAATAATTATTTTTAGAAGTAGAAAAGTAAGAAATATGTTAGTGGTATCGACTAATCTGCATCATCTCACTATTGCCAGGAACTGGGCTATCAGTGTAGGTCCTTTCAGTAACAAAACAAGGTTTGTTTTGAAAATTCTATTGAGATGCAAATGAAATATGCTTTTTAATATAAGTAGAATACTATTGGAGGCAAGGCTCCCTGAGATGGAGTCACCATTTGGAAAATGAGAAATCCATGTTTTAAGGTTGAAGAAATAATATAATAATAGTGCATCTGTAATCCTTGTTATTATTAAGTAAGTAACAAATTATAAACACAAATTATTTAGATGACTATGGTATTTGAAAAACTAATCAAAATTCTGTTTTAACTCCATACTGTCCAGAACAACTGTAATTTGCTCATAAAAAAACACACACATCTGTCCTGTGTTGGGAAGGGAAAACTGTAGTTCATTAAAACAAGACATCTTTTGTAGAATAGACTGGGCGATATGAGAAACTGGCCTGGCTGTATAAGACAGCAGGAGCACAGCCTTTCCATTTTCTTCTCCTGAAATGGCTTCTGTTTCGTTATCTAACACAGAAATTTATTCTTTCTTGTCTCTGACTCAATTTCATTTTTATAGATCTTTCCATCTCCTTAAGTTTGGACTCAACATTCAGACACATCAGTCTGTTTCCTATATTAGATAAAATCATCTGAACAACTATAAACATTTACAAGATTATCATTTCTGAGGATATCAACTCAAAATTAGTAGTCAGTTAAAACATGTTACATTTTGCATATTTCAGGTTTTATTTTTATCATTTTGAAACTAGTATGCATAATTAAATATTCCAGGTTCACTCAATTTTGTTTGTTTGTTTGTTTTTTGGGTTTTTTTTTTTTTTTTTTTTTTAGATTTTAACTTTATTTCAATATTTGATGAGTACATGCCAGAAATTCCTGTAGAACTAGCATACCAGGCCCTCCTCAGTGAGCCCTCTCTCACGTCTCCCAAGTCTAATCTGCTAAACTTTAGTGTGAAGATTCCTCTCTCACGATTCCTCTGTCACTGTGATTGCTTCCTGCCGCTGGTTGTGCCTTTCCTCACCTTTTGCATGCACATCATCTCTGCTTTCTTCCTTCTGTCCGTCTGCCTTTCTTTAAGATCCGCCAGAATATCTACATTGAGTGTCAGGCTATGGACAGCAGGGGTTTTGATGGATGCTAAGTACTTAGGACAGTGCAAACAGCAAGCACTTGCCAAGTGCACCAAGAATGAATGACTGGATGAATGAATGAATGAATGAATGGATGGATGGATGGATGGATGGATGGATGGATGGATGGATGGATGGATGGATGGATGGAAGGAAGGATGGATGGATGGATGGATGGGCAAACCAGTATTGCTTTCCTCTGAGAAGCACCGAGAGTCTCTTAAAATTGATTGGGGTGGGAGTACATGCTCTCTACTCTCGACAGGACTTTTCTGAGGACTAACTTCTGAGTGAGGAGGCAGAGCAAAGTAAGGGTACAGATCATCGAGAAGCTGCCTGTGTGGTCTTCAGATGATGCAAGCTGATCAGCCTGTGCTTCCTACTCAATCCACATTATTCCACTCATCCATGATTAAAGCTGGGGGAGCCTGCGTTAAGAAGCATGCTTCCTTTCTCTGTAGAACCTTCACAGACAACGTTAAGTGAAAACTTGAAGAGAGGTGGCAGACCAGTAAGAGCGAAGCCAGAAAAGCCTTAGATCCATGACAAATGAAATGTAAGGAACATAAAAACAGACTTTTTTTAAAAAAATGGAAGCACAGGACATTTGACAATATGATGTAATGCTGGTCCAAGGCAATTTGTGCCATTTCCATTGGATGTTTAAGCCTTTATCCCAGATAATTGTTCTAAACTGTAAAGGGCAAGGCATATTTAATGGGAAGACTCCAACTCAAACCTAGTTCAAAAAACATTTGCAACATAGAAGGCCTTGTTGAAATCAATTCAGCATTCTGCATTCATGCATATCACATTGGTAAGTGTTAAATGAAAACAATCTCAGACATAATTTAATGTGTTTAAAAGTATGTGAATTATATAAAAGTCTATTCTACTTTTGACTAGAAATACTTTTGACATTTTAAGTATTCTGGAATCCTGAAAAAGTAGAGACTGTTGTCTAAATTAACTAATTGACTCATTTGTGAGCAGGAGTCAAGGCTGTATATATAGCACTATCGTTGGCTCCTTCAATGGGATTGCTTTTGAGAATTTAGAAAAGAACCTAGCAATTCTGGTCTTTTTTTTTATTAGATGTTTTCTTTATTTACATGTCATACAATATCTCCTTTCCCAGGTTCCCCACCAAAAGAAAAGAAAAAATAATAAAATAAAATAAAAAGACAAAAAACAAAAAAAAAATCCCTGTTCCGTCCCTGATCCCCCTTCTCACTACCCAACACTCTCTTGTTACGTGGACCTGGCATTCTCCTACACTGGGGCATAGAAACTTCACAGGGCCAAGGGCCTCTCCTCCCATTGATGACAAAATAGGCCATCCTCTTTTACAAATGCTGCTGGAGCCATTAGTCCGAATATGTGTACTCTTTGGTTAGTGGTTTAGTCCCTGGGAGCTCTGAGGGTACTAGTTAGTTCATATTGCTGTTCGTCCTAAGGGGCTGCAAGCCCTTCAGCTCCATAGGTTTGCGAGTTCATTTCTGGTTTTTCAATTCTATTCCATTGATCTACATGCCTGTCACTATACCAATACTATGCAGTTTTTATCACAATTGCTCTGTAGTACAGCTTAAGGTCCACTATGGTAATTCCACCAGAGGTTCCATTATTGTTGAGATTAGTTTTGGCTATTCCTGTTTTGTTTTTGTTTTTGTTTTTGTTTTTGTTTTTTGTTTTTTGTTATTCCAAATGAATTTGCAAATTGCTCTTTCTAGGTCTGTGAAAAATTGAGTTGGAATTTTGATGTGGATTGCATTGAATCTGTAGATTGATTTTGGCAAGATGGCTATTTTTACTATATTAATCCTGCCAATCCATGAGCATGGGAGATCTTTTCACCTTCTGAGATCTTCTTTAATTTCTTTCTTCAGAGACTTGAAGTTCTTGTCAAAGAGATCTTATTTGCTTAGTAAGAGTCACACCAAGGTATTTTATATTATTTGTGACTATTGTGAAGGGTATTGTTTCCCTAATTTCTTTCTCTGCCTGTTTATCCTTTGTGTAGAGGAAGGCCACTGATTTGCTTGAGTTAATTTTATATCCAACTACTTTGCTAAAGGTGTTTAGTAGGTTTAGGAGGTCCTTGGCGGAATTTTTGGGGTCATTTAAGTATGCTATCATATCATCAGCAAATAGTGATAATTTGACTTCTTCCTTTCCAATTCGTATCCCTTTGATCTCCTATTGTTGTCTAATTACTCTGGTTAAGACTTCAAGTACAATATTGAATAGATAGGGAGAGAATGAGCAGCCTTGTCTAGACTCTGATTTTAGTGGGATTGCTTCAAGTTTCTCTCCATTTAGTTTGATGTTGGCTACTGGTTTTCTGTATATTGCTTTTACTATGTTTAAGTATGGACTTTGAATTCCTGATCTTTCTAAGACTTTGATCATGAAGGAGTATTGGATTTTTTTCAAATGCTTTTTCAGCATCTAATGAGATGATCATGTTTTTTTGTTGTTGTTGTTTTTTGTTTTTTGTTTTTTTTTTTTTT
>NW_022196915.1:77161383-77163368 GCF_008632895.1 Mastomys coucha
GGGAGACTATTAATGACTGTTCATATTTCCTTAGCAGATATGAGACTGTTTAGATCCTTATTCTGATCTTGATTTAACTTTGGTACCTGGTATCTGTCTAAAAAATTGTTCTTTTCATCCAGGTTTTCCAGTTTTGTTGAGTACAGGCTTTTGTAGTAGGATCTCATGATTTTTTGGATTTCCTTATTGTCTCTCTTTTCATTTCTGAACTTATTAATTAGGATACTGTCTCTGTGCCCTCGAGTCAGTCTGGCTCAGGGTTTATCTATTTTGTTGATTTTATCATAGAATCAGCTCCTGGTTTGGTTGATACTTTGTATAGTTCTTTTTGTTTCTATTTGGTTGATTTCAGCCCTGAGTTTGATTATATCCTGCCTTTGACTCCTCTTGGATGAATTTGCTTCTTGTTGTTTTAGAGGTTTCAGATGTGCTGTCAAATTGCTGGTGTGTGCTCTCCAGTTTCTTTTTGGAGGCACTTAAAGCTATTAGTTTTCCTCTTGGGACTACTTACATTGTGTCCCATAAATTTGGGCAAATTTGGCTTCATTTTCATTAAATTCTAGAAAGACTATAATTTCTTTCTTTCTTTTTTCCTTGACCAAGTTATCATTGATTAGAGTGTTGTTAAACTCCCATATGTATATTGGCATTATAATGTTTCTGTTGTTATTGAGGAGCAGCCTTAGTCCATGATAATCTGATAGGATGCAAGGATTATTTCAATGTTCTTGTATCTGTTGAATCATAATTTGTGACCAATTATATGGTCAGTTTTGAAGAAGGTACATTGAGGTGCTGAGAAGAAGGTATATCATTTTGTTTTAGGATAAAAAGTTCTATAGATATCTGTTAAATCCATCTGCTTCATAACTACTGTTAGTCTCACTGTGTCTTTGTTTAGTTTCTGTTTCCATGATCTGTCCATTGCAAAGAGTGGGGTGTTGAAATCTCCCACTATTATTGTGTGCGGTGCAATATGTGCTTTGAGCTTTAGTAACGTTTCTTTTATGAATGTAGATGACTATGCATTTGTAACATAGAGTTTTAGAATTGAGAGTTCATCTTGGTAGATCATACCTTTGATGAGTATGAAGTGTCCCTCCTTATCTTTTTTGATCACTTTAGGGTGAAAGCTGACTTTATTCGATATTAGAATGGCTACACCAGCTTTTTTCTTGAGACCATTAGCTTGGAAAATTGTTTTCCAGACTTTTATTCTGAGGTATTGTCTGTCCTTGTCACTTAGGTGGGTTTCCTGTATGCAACAAAATGTTGGGTCCTGTTTATGTACCCAGTCTAATACTCTATGTCTTTTATTGGGGAATTGAGTTCATTGATATTAATAGATATTAAGGAAAGGTAATTTTGCTTCTTGTTATTTTTGTTGTTAGAGTTGGAATTTTGTTCATGTGGCTATCTTTTTTAGTTTTGTTGGAAAATTACTTTTTTGCTTTTTCTAGGATGTAGTTTCCCTCCTTGTGTTGAAGTTTTCCATTTATTACCCTTTGAAGGGCTATATTTATGGAAATATATTTGACCTGGCCTGCAGGTCATGTTATTCTAGTGAGACCCAAAGCAAAACCTATCTTTCCAGCGTCCTTCTTGTAAGACCCGAAAGTTGAGAGGCTGGCCGAAGGGCAGGGAGTCTGGGGCACATGGGGCCACAGAGATGGGTGCCTGCGATGGCTCTTCAGTGTCAAGGCGATGATACTGGACCTGCACCGGTTTGGTAGCGGAGTCAACCTGATTCTTAACAAAGGTAGTTAGATGATTGAAGGCCCAAGGGACAAAGGAGAGAAGAAGGAGGCCCACAAATGGTCCCAGCAAGCTGGGAAGAAGGGTGGTGAGCCATCGGGAGGCAGAGAACCAATTTTGATACCAAGATTCTTGTTTCTCTTTGGCTTTTTGACATTCTTATAGAGCCTTAGTAACTTTATCTAAACTATTTTGAGCCAATCCAGTCTCACTTACATAAAAACAACATT
>NW_022196915.1:77163957-77164680 GCF_008632895.1 Mastomys coucha
TGGGGGTGGAAAGCAAGGCAAAGCCTTCATAAAATGGTGGGGTTGGGGAGAAGTACATCCAGCATTCATGATACTTAGGAGAACTATCATTTTTAAGCGTAGTAATTGAGGCATTGGCTAACTTAATTATGAGCTCTGTCGAACATGGGGGCCCAGAAGGAATAGTGGGCTGGAATAGGGTTGGAGATGGGGGGTTGGGAGCGTCTGGAGATAAGGTTTTGGATCTGAGCAAAGATAGGAGAAGCTTTAGTATCAGGTTTGATGAAGGGGACAGTTTCAAGAAGAGGGACAGAGGAGGCAACGTAGGCACTATTGGTATACAGGTTGAAAGGTTTATCTGCAAGGAGTTCAAAGGCGTGTAGGACCGCCTCTAACTCAACGAGCTGGGTAGAACTGTGGGGTGTCTGTTTTTGAAACATCTTATTATCAATGGAGAGGGCTGCAAGGTCTGTGGAAGAACCATCTGTAAAAATGAGAGGTGCTTTGGGAATAGGAGAACTCTGTGTAGTTTTGGGGAAGAGAATAGGATGACACTGTAAAAACTGAATCAGTTTGTCAAAGGGATAGTGGTTATCAAGGCAGCCAGAGAATGAGATGCAGGAGACGGTCCAGTTATCAGAATATTGTAGGAGCCACTGGACCTGGGTGGGGCTACAGGGTTGACTAATAATATCTGGATCTTTCCCAAATATTTTAAGGGAGCTTTCTCTTCCCAATTTAAGC
>NW_022196915.1:77165159-77170159 GCF_008632895.1 Mastomys coucha
GCCATAGTTTCTGACAGCAGAATTGAGTTTTTCCAATTTTTTGAATGGGAGCCGGCGATAGACTGTGGGGATGGGAACTGAGTCATTGGTCTCACTTTCATTCTCATTATCAAGTTCAAGGTCGCTAGCAGACTGTTCGGCCTCCAAATCAGAGTGTTCATGAGTAGGAGGGGGGGGTCTTTGTGTGTGGACAGCATAGGTGCAGAGGAAGAAGGAAGGCGAGAAGGGGTAGAAGAAGGAGCAAGGGCTGGGGCAGATGGGCTGGGGCAGATGGGCGTGTCGTGGACCAACTGACAGGCGGTTGAGTCAGACGAGGACTAGAGGCAGGAGCGGGCTCGAGTAGTCTGAGAACAAGTGACAGGAAAAGTCAAGTGGACTGAGGGGCGCTGTGAGACACAGGGATGAGCGTTAGAGGAGGCAAAGCAGAGAGTTGAAAGGTGAGAAAAGCATTCCTGGAGTTGAAGAATCTCAGTCAGTTCCTGGATTTGGGAGATGAGGCGAGTCTTCATGTCTAAGAAAGAAGGTGGAAGGGCAGAGTCGATGTCAGGAGGCAGGGGAGGGGCAGAGGACAGGGTTAGGGGAGGCCAATCTTCAGAATGATAATGGGCTGCTTCCTCCTCAAGGACTGCAGCATCACCAGGGTCAAGCGGTTCGGGAATTGCTAGGAAGGCAGTGGGGGCAGAGGGAGAAGAGGTGGGTTTTATGGGCGCAGACGGTTGGCAGAAGACTGGAGCGCAGAAAGGTTTAGAAAGGCCCTTCTCCACAGTGGAGAAAGGGTCGTCATAGGGAGGAGGAGGATGACAAGGGGAAGGAACTGGAGGGACCTGTGAAGCAAGAGGTGGATAGAGGGGAGCAACAGGAGAGGCAGCAGGCAAGGGCGGAATCTGACATTCCTCCTGTGGCATATCAATGAGAGGAAAGGAAATAGAGGCCTGAGATGGAGAGCAAGAGGGAGGACGGGAAGGGGGATGGGACCCAAGCCTGGACTGTGAGAGACAGAGTTATGCAACTGAGAGGAGCTGACGTTTCCCTGAATTGGAATCAGCACCCTCAAGAATGTCTCAGATGAGACCCTAAAATGTGAAGACCATTGCCATGACTGCTTTGTCTCCTTCAAGTTTTATTTTTTCATTATGTTCACGACCAACCTTCTGCCATTTCTTGGGGTGGATAACTGGCCCATCAATCATAAACCAAGGACATGTCTCATCAATAAAGATAAAAAATCTTACCAAGGCCTTTTTCTTTACCCTTATGCCCATCTCTCTGAGAGCTTCTTTTAAGTCCTTTATAAAGCAGACTTCTTTAGACATGGAATGGCCCATTTTTGAGATGCCTAAGACAGATGACTTACCTAATGACTGGAGCAACCAGGCGAGCAGCATCAGTCATGAACCTGGATTCAATTGCGATCTTAATCCTTCCGGGAGGTGACCCGTGCCTCAAGCCCCACATTGGGCGCCACCTGACCTGGCCTGCAGGTCATGTTATTCTGGGGAACGACGAGGGTCACAACCTGTGAATAAAGAATGGGTGAGAGAGACGACAGGACTCAAGGAAGAATTGCTTGTCAAGAGCCATTTACTTGGTTGAGGAGAGCATATTTAAAGCAAAAATCTTGGAGGGAGGGGGAGAGGAAGGAGGGAGAAGGAAGTTTACAAGGGGAGGGGGAGAGGAAAGAGGGAGATGGAAGGTTACAAAATCTTCTGGGGTTGAGCTCCGCGGTGACAGGTGAGGAAGGGGTGGATGACAGGTGGGGAGGGGGTGGATTTCCGTGAATGTTCTTTTCGCAGGGCCAAGCCGGATCCTTGTGATTGTCAGGCAGGATGTTAATCTCAGGGTTCTCAATTAGCTGGGGCAGGATGTTTATCTCAGGGCTCTCATGGTTCCCAACATATATTGTGTAATTTGGTTTTGTCATAGAATACTTTGATTTCTCCATCTATGATAATTGAGAGTTTTGCTGGGTATAGTAGCCTAGGCTGGCATTTGTGTTCTCTTAGGGTCTGTATGACATCAACCCAGGATCTTCTGGCTTTCATAGTCTCTGGTGAGAAGTCTGGTGTTATTCTGATAAGTCTCCCTTTATATGTTATTTGACCTTTTTCCCTCACTGCTTTTAATATTCATTCTTTGTTTTGTGCATTCGGTGTTTTGACTATTATTTGACTGAGGAATTTCTACTCTGGTCCAGTCTACTTGGTATTCTCTAGAATTCTTTTATGTTCATGGGCATCTCTTTCTTTAGGTTAGGGAAATTTTCTTCTATAATTTTGTTGATGATATTTACTGGCCCTTTAAGTTGGAGGTCTTTACTCTCTTCTATACCTATTATCCTTAGTTTTGGTCTTCTCATTGTGTCCTGGATTTCCTGGATGTTTTGTGTTAGGAATTTTTTACATTTGTGTTTTCATTGACTGCTGTGCACTCAATTTTAATAACATTCTTTTTAGTAATAAAACTTCTATATCATCTACCTATATCATCTATCATCTGTCTATCGACTAACATCTCTATGTAATCATCTAGCATCTATATATGTGCCTATCATCTATGTATTTATAATCAATATATGTACCACTTTGTTTTGTGTTCTTATATGATATTTTATGTATATGTGATGTTTATATATGCATATGAATAATTTTACATGTGCCAGTTCACTTATGTGTCAGTGAGTGCAAGCATGCTAATGGAAGCCTAAGGTTAATTTCCTGAATCATCCTTATTCATTCTTACATGCCATTTACTGAAGTTGTGTCTCCTCAAAACTCAGAGCTCTTTTTAAAATGACTAGTTTGCTTCCCAGTTTGCTCTGTAGGTTCCTCATCCCATATCTGAGGCTGGAATTACAGACAGGTTTCTAAATCCATCCTTCATTTTACCTGTGACCTCAGGATGCCAAATCTGGTTCTCAGGCTTATATTGTTGAGTCACTTATCAAGGAACATTTTTACTAACATGTTATTCTTTTATAAGACATATTAGAATATTAGGTAAATTTTGTAATGTATATATTATTTGATTTATTTTGAATTTTATCGTGAATTATTGAATTGTACAATTAAGTAAAATATGAAAGTCTGATACTGTCAAAATCAAAATTATTTTAAAATATTTTGTTTTAATCATGAACTTGAAACTTGCAATTTGCTAATCTAGTTTTTAAAACCTCATTTTGTCACTAATTTATTCAATGAAACTCAAAAAGCCTGAGATTGAAAAACAATATATTTGTTATCATATTAACTAACACTGTTTCATGCATTAAAGTTTCTGTATTAAGTGTGAAATGTCAACAGATGATAAAATATGCTTGCTATGGATACATGAAGCTAAATAAACAGAGAGACACACTATGAATCAAAAATTTCAATAATTGATGAACAGAAATAAGTTAATCATTTGGGCATAAAATGACATTAACATATTACAAAGTCATGCATGTACTTTATAACATTTTCTAATATCTCATTATTTCATTAATTTTGTTTATCTGAGTATGAGTAAGCACTTGTGAAGGCATCGAGAAGTCTGTATTACTCTACTTTTGAGTAAACTACAAACAGTAAAAGTATTAATGGGCAAAAATAGGTTTTGATATAGCAATCTATTTTCTAGATGAAAAATATAAACTGCAACTCTCTATTTGACATGAGTATATATCAACATCTTTCCTCAAATGTGGATTGAAGCCTGAGTTCTTACTTGCGGGCCTGATTACAGTGCAAGAAAAACTCAATAAAAATTGTAACACTCTACTCCTTATAGGCACTTTTCTCTAATAAGAATTGATTTTGATATATTGGTAAAAATTGTAGCTTGTAGGTAAGAAATTGTTGCCACATCTAACCTACACAAATCGCTACTTATTTTGAAGTGAACATATTTGATATAACTTACTAAAATGGTTTAATATAATTAATAAAATTGGAAGAAGCAGTGATTCTGGGTCAGTGTTTAACTTGACATATTCAAGATAATTTCAAACACGGGATAGATATTATTCTTTTTACTCAGACAAAGAATTTTAGTGTGTGCTTTTTAAATGTATTTGATAGAACACTGGAGAAGCTGCTTATGAGAAAAGAATGTGATTTTTTTTTATTTGAGGCTCTCATTTCATTCACTATGATAATCTCTCGCTGTATTTTCACCCAAACAACATATTTGATTTCTCTTTATATCTATCTTAAAGGCGATTGTGTAGGTATGACATTATTCCTGTATCTGACCATCTGCTGATAAGTACTTAGACTTACTCTGTAACTTCATTGTTATGAAAAGTGTTGCAATAAACATCTTTGTGTCCAGATTTCAACAGTATGCTTAGTCCAATTTGTTTGTGCACATTCACATGAGTTAGATATATTTAGAATTTTGAGGAGCTTCCTTATTTTTTTAATCAGTGTTTGAACAAATAAACATGCCCGACAGCAGAAACTCAGGGTTGTCTTCTTCTTCCATCATTGGCAGTACTTTTTATTACTTCTTACAGAATTGTCTCTCTAATTGAGGTAATGTGAGATAACAAGGCATATTTACATTTGCATTTCCTTGATGGCTAAGAATACTGAAGATTTTTTTCATTGTTTTCTATACTTCATCTTTGAAGAACCATTTGGTCTTGCATTGTGGCACATATCCCACATCTATAAACTACAAGTTGGAGTTTGAAGAGGACAATAAGAAGTTCAAGGGCAGGTAAAGGTGCAGCAACATGGTGAATTCGAAGTCATCCTAAAATCACAGGCAGTCATAACTTGGATCATGTACTTTCCTCATTATTTATTGTATTCCTTGCTTTGTGGTGTATTATAGTTATTTAGGTTAATAAAGTATTATATTGTAAACAGCAAAAACATTTTTCTATTCAAAGAGTTGTTTCTTAACACAATAATTATTTCCTTACTTGTGCATGGTTGGTTTACATTTTTTTTTATTTTACATATTTTCTTTATTTACATGCGAATTTCTCCATTCCCAGTTTCCCCTCCAAA
>NW_022196915.1:77170717-77174960 GCF_008632895.1 Mastomys coucha
TATCATCCTGAGTGAGGTAACCCAAACACAAAAGAACAAATACGGTATGCACTCTCTGATAAATGGTTGTTAATGCAGAAGTCTGTAATACAGGAAGAACAACCCACATTCCACAAGGAACTCAAGAAGAAGGAAGACCAAAAGGTTTACATTATTAATTGCCTGAAATGAAAAATTTCAACTCCTCATGTTATTTCTTGATGATTATACAACTTTTCAGGAAGTCCTCATTTATGTCTCTACCTGGAAATGCTAACTCTGTTGTTTTCTATGAAAACTTCAGTGATCAGGTTTTGCATAGATCTGTACCGCTTGGGGTTTGCTTGTTGTAATGGATAATAGGTAGGGGTCTAGTCTTATTCTTCTAATGTCAATATACAGTCCATCCATCAAAATCCATTGAAGATATTGCATTTTCTTAAAAATATTTTTGGCATCTCTCCTGGTAGTCAACTGACTATTATCGTTCACATTTTCATCTGAGTATCTATTCTACACCATTAATCCTGATGTCTGTTTTACCTTCCCTTATTGTTACCATAGCTCTGTAACAACACTTAGAATCAGATGTAATAATATTTCTCTTATTGTCTTTTATGCTCAAAATTATTGTGGCAACATGGTCTTTTTTTATTTTTACCATATCAATTTTAGGAATTTGGAAGTACTTATGTGAAGAAGATTGTGGTTTTTTTTTTTAACTTTTTTGCTTTTGTTTTTAATTGAAAATGAAATTAAATCAAATTCCCCTTTCCTTTTTTCCCTCCAACTTTTACCAGCTTCTCAACCTCAAACTTCTCCAATGTCCTCCTCACTCTGAAGTTGATAGCCTCTTTTCCTTTAATTATTGTTGTGTGTACATGTATGTATGGCACAGCAAACATAAAGACAACCTGCTGGCTCTGTTTTTGTTTTTAGCATGTACATTGTACCTGGTTTCAGTGAAGGCTGAGCACAGTACTTGACAACCACTAAGAGGGCTCATCTCTGGGAGAAGTTAATTCTCCCCCAGTAATCATTAATTGCCTCTAATTTGTATCTAGTGGAGAAAATTACCTCCTGTGAAATTATCTCCCTTCTTTGATCTTGTGTCTATTGATGATGTCCTTGTTCTGGTGTTCTTTATCCAGCTATTTGACAGATGAATGGTTTCACAACTCACTTCACATGTCCATTTATGAAAACCTTGTTCTGATCTTCTTTGTCTACCTATATCTAGGATAAATGGTTCCACAGCTGGTATTTTGGCTCTTACAATCTTTCTAGTCCTTATTCTGAGATGTTCCCTGTGCTACGATGCAGGAGGTATACTAAGGTTAGTCCTCCTAAAGCAATGCAGATAATCAATGTATCTGTCCTTCACTGTCCTTCAGAGATTGTTTGTGATTCTCTATTGCTGCAATTACCACACACTTAGGGTAACAGGATACTGATGATTCAAGTTGAGTCTGCCTGAGATCATCTTTCCTGAAGTCTAGTTCACATGGTCCCAGAAAATGCTGTGTAAGTTGCAAGGGAGGGACACAGACATTCCTACAGTCTGCAACACCTATGAGCCACAGCAATTACTGGCATATTGTAGTAATTTTGATGATGTACCAGTTACATTTTACTGCTCATTATGCAACATTAATTAGGCAAATAATAAGTATGGGGGATGCTTACCATTCCCTGTTGTATTTGTCTGTTTGTATTTGTTGACTTAATATTGCTTATTATAGAGCACTTCTTAAAAATTTCTTTGAAGAATCATTTCTATATTTATTTATTTTTATTTTCAAACTGTTGTAAACAGTAACATTTTAATCACTACTTTCTTAAACACTGAACATAAGTATAGGTATATAGGAAAGCTACTGGTTTGCTTCCTGTTAACTTCATTCCCTGCTATATTTGTATTTCAGTTCTAACAGGCTTCAAGTAGAGTATATAGGTTCTGATAAGGATTCTACTAGATATAAATAGGTATATTTAATAGCTTCCTTTCCCATTTATATATATTTTATTTCTTTTTCTTAGTTTTATTGACCTAGGTAAGAGTTTGAGCATGGCAAAAAAACAAGTGTGGAGAGATGGGGTAGCTTTCTCTCATTCTTGGCTTTACAGGCAGGATTTTGTCTGTTAGAGCATATGAAACTCCTCAGACAAGTTACCAGCTGAGAAAAAAAAAAAAACAGGGCATTCTACTGCACTGTTTCAGTGCTTGTGTGGTAAACAAGAGTTATTTCTCTTTTTCTCCACAAGTCTGTTTAGAGCCACATTTATCAAGCTGTGGGCAGTCTTTGGAGATTGTAAAAATAGACCTAACTGCTGTACTGAAGCTATATCTGGAGTTTTGTGCAAAAGAAAGTTGTGATATGCCTTACCGAGGAGTGCTTTTTATAATCACCTTGTTTCAGGCTTGAGTTCTGGCACAATTAGCCAATTCTTTAATGTTAATGCCTCCATGATATAGAATCAGTTAAATGCCTTTAAATATTAGCACATAAAATATTAGTTTTAAAAGGAAATATTAGTTTGTTCATGAAAGAATGTGATAGATAGTCCATGGAACTTCATCTCAGGTCTTTGCTCAGAGAAATCATTCATTGCGTGCTAATTCAGTTTTCATGCAGTTTATTAGGAAATCAAGAGACTCTGTAATCATTTCAATTTCCAGCCATTACAAACAAAGCCTAAAAGTACTATAGGTGTGTTTTCTTTATCAATGAGTTTGCCAATCTCTGAAATTCTATTAAATGTGGCAATAGAAAAGTATATAGGTCTAATTTTTGGTAATATATAGAAAGATTGTAAAGTATTTTCAAGCATATCACATATTTTGAAGGAAGGCTTAAAAACAGTAAAGAATATACATATGAATGTATGCTTTATATCTTTCTATACATAGATATGGAAACAAATATATATATATATATATATATATCCACAGATAGAAAGATAAAGTGTCATCAAAATTAAATTTTATTTGCATTGTATATCTTCATTAGGATATGTGCATAACATTCTACCACATATAATGATTATAATTTAGCCTAGGTTTTCCTGCAGTATTAATTTTGTGTGTTGTTATTGAATTTGACTTCAAGTTATTAAGCATATAATTGTTCTCAATTATAATTAAAGAAAATCATTTTGTTGACTGTTTTACAGTTCAAAATCTTCACTTTAGTATTCAAAGGATGTTCAAAATATCTTTATTTCTGCAATGAAAAATTTCAGTACCTGATTTGTACTTGCTTATCAATGCTAATAGGGTCATTACCAGGAAGATTACAAAACGCTATTCCAAATTTAATTAATTTTTTGTTGGTTTCAAAGTTATCTACGTCATAAATAAAGACAATAGAAGTTAGAAGATGAACTTTTTATTGCTTTTGTTTGACAGTTACAAGGTAAACTGTAAAGAAATTTTGATGAAATTTGGTAATCTAATTTGTGATGTAAATAGTGGAAACACAAAAATCATGAATTTTGCTTTAGGAAAGGAAAAATAAACAATAGTAACTTTTGTCAAAAGGTACAGTCTTTAAAAAGCTACATAAAACTTTATTTATGTTATTGGCTGGTATAATTTAGTATATTTATTCAAATTTCAAATGGCAAATTTAAATAGAACAATAGTTTGGATATTTGTTTAAGCAGATCATTAACTCCCCAGTCCTTGGAAATCTAAGATCACACAGAAAGACTGAGAAAAGAGAGAGAGGAGTATGAGACTACAAAATAAAACTCACAGGTAATAGAACACAGTAAATATCTCTCAAAGCAAATGGAGAAATGTGAAGAAAATAAAGGGTGAAGTGATTTGAGTTTATAATAATGAATGAGGTTGAATGAGTACATAGTAGTAATTTTTTAAAGATTTTTTGGTTGAGATTTTTATGGATAAAATTAACAGCAATATATTAAAATATAATTCAGTGAGAAACCACAAGAGGCAATGTCAGAGGAAATAAAAATGAGTGATTAGAAAGTAACATGATATTAAACATTTTTTGAGAAAATAATGAACTTTGTATTTGTATTAATATATATGAGTACACTGCTGACTCAATTCAATGCCAGGTTTGCTCATGTCACATTCTTTGGTATAGAAAGATATAATCTATTTATTTGCATTATATTCTCATTAGAGCAGACACAGCAGCAAAAATACAACCAAAAAACAGACACCATTGTGTAAATGTACCAAAATTTCTGTATCCACTCCTCTGTTGAGGGACATCTGGGTTGTTTCCAG
>NW_022196915.1:77176348-77247780 GCF_008632895.1 Mastomys coucha
GAAAATATATATAAAAAAAAAAAAACAGACACCAAAAAAAAGATGATCTGTACTCTCTACTGCTATTAGTTCTATGAGTCAATTGTAATGTTTGCTCTATCAATTCTGATCTGTGCCTAAAATACTTGACCAATTTTAGACATATTAGGATCTGATAATATAATAACTCAGAGGATAAAATCAGAAATAGTCCATGATTATGTTCTTGCCTAATACCTAATCACTAAATTTAGGGTGATACTTATCACTTACATTCATAGTGTCAATAACATTTGTTAAGCAGTGTATGACAGCCACAATAATTTATCCATTTTTTACTTGGCAATTTACAATGTGATATAGGCCATATAGTAAGTGAGGTTTTTATCTTGATTGTCATTTTTTATCAATTTCCTTACTCACCTTTCATCTTTCTATATTTACATCCTTGTCAATAGCTTCATTGAAATATTTTGTGTTCTTTACAATAGGCAGAACAATTTAATGCAAAAACAGGAACACCCTGACCATAGAATTTCTTTTCTTTCTTTTGTTTTTGTTTTGTTTTGTTTCTATTTATGACTCATTCATCTCTATTCCAATGAAGTGTATTGTTAACCAATCCAAACTATCTCTATACCTTCCAATCCTTTAACAGTAATACAAGGGTATTTGATGGGGCATAGCAATAGATACTGAGCTTGTAATGATGTTAGGTAAATCCTAAGCATGTGAAATTGCGAGGAAACAAACATCCACTGATGGTCAATGACAAGCAAGTACTAGCCTTATGAATGAGAAAATTCATCAAAGCTGTTTCAAATTTTATATCTCTAGTTTTGTATTCATAATTGCATATATTTATCTAGTAATTTCAATAATTAGTTTCTAAGTATTCAGCAATTCATCACAATATTCTATGTGTTCCCTTCTAAATTTACTCATTATGAGTTTGATTTTGCTTAATTTATTCGCTAACATTTCATTAATATAAACAAAATTACTTTGTTCTCATTAAGATAAAATGAGAAATATTATGAGATCTGTAAAAGAACATTTTTAATTTCTTGAACATGTTCAAGAAATTATGAACATTTGTTAATAATTTTACTATTTCATTAATGCTATTATTTTACAAGTATGTATCTTTTTATTGTTCTATAATCCCACATCAGACATTCATATAAGAACCAATTATTGCTATATCTTTGAAAATATTAAATTATAAAACTCCAAGTATTTCATCACTCAAAAGAAAATAATAATACAGTTTATTTTAACTTTCTATTAAAGCAATCTCTCCTTGTTTAATTTAACTATATGATTATTATATGATTTATAGAAGAAGCTACACATGTGTGTTTTTTTGCAATACAGAAAATATAAATGATATTTTTCTATATATACCAAAAATAAGCATAACAAGAAAAAGTCTGGGAAATAATAACATACACAATTGTCTCAAATATCTTGGAATAAACTAACCAAAAATGTGAAAAACATGAGTAGTGAAATGTCAAGACAGTGAAAGAAGAAACTGGAGAAGATACAGGAAAATGGAGAGATTTTCCCATGTTTCTGGATTGGTAGCAGTAGTATATCAAAAGTCATCATTTCACCACAATTGCTGTCTCTACACTCAGTAAAATCTCCATTATACTTACACCAGAAAGTTGTCAAAGAAAATTTTAAAGATAATATTCAAATAGATATGGAGTAGAAAATAAATGTTTTATGGTAGCCAAATCAATCTTGAGCAATAAAAACAATTCTGGTGGTTTAGATATTCTTGGTTTAAAGTTATATGGGAAAGATATAATAACAAAAGCATTATGGTGCTGGCATAAAAGGAGACATATTGATGAATGAGGTCCCAGAAAGAAGCCTTCACACATACAGCCACATTATTTATTGAGAAGCCAAAATTAGACACTGAATAAATGATCATCAGTAGATATTACTAGTAGTTTTGGATAGCTATATATATTTTTATCTTTGATTTATACAAAACTCAAGTCCAAATAGTGCAAAGACTTCAACATAAGACCTAATACGGACATTCTGTTCAAAGAAAAGGAAAACTATTCAACTTATAGGCACATGAATTTCTGAAAATAATTCTGGTAGTACAGACATTATTAAGGCTAATAACTGAGAAACAGGACTTTATGGAACTAAAGCCTTATGTAAAAGAAAAAGCATTCATAGAAGGGTAAGAGAGCCTAGAGAACCCTCTTTATTAGCTCTGGATCGAACATGGGCTTAGTATCTAAAATATATAAAGAATTAAATAAAAACAACAATCTAAACAAAAAATCTAAATTAAAACAAAAATTAGCCACCAAGGAGAAAATAAAAATAAAATTTGGGATTCTGAAGTAAATACAGAATTCTCAAAAGAAGAAACAAAATGTAACTTAGAAATTTCCAACATCCTATGATTCTGTAAAATGCAAATTAAAACTGTTTTGAAATTTCATAATATCCAATCATTCTAGGTTCCAAAATAATAAATGACAACGAATGCTCCCATGAATTTGGGGAAAATGAAGATTTTTTAGAGTGTTCATGGGAGTGAAAACTAGCAGAGTGAATTAATTCAGACCAAAGCAGATAAATGCCAAATGTTGTCTCTTACAAATACATAACAAATGTAATTTTACATATGTGTGTTGAAATTCAAATATCCATAGAATTCACAAAACTAGTAAGGGGCCTGGTGGTGGAGATTTCTATGCAATAGGATCAGAGATGAAATGGTATGAAAAGGCGCATGAGAATAATGGTGAAAGGAGAGAGTGTGCAGACTGGGAGGAAACAAAGAAATCTATTAATTGTCAATCATTTAAAAACTAGAAATGAACAGCAAATGTGTCTTCTACTGAGATTATGAAGAGTCACAATAAGTAGTCCAAGCTGACCCCAAACTTATTATAAAAAAATGGAACAAGCCAATCATAAAAAGAAAACAATATATGAGAAGTTAGGGTTCAGGGATTAAGGCCACTCCATCTACTACTCTTCCAGAGGACATGTGCTCAATTACTAGAACTCATTTTAGAAAAGTTGAAAACTGTAGTACATTTACACAATGGAGTACTACTTAGCTGTTAAAAACAATGAATTTATGAAATTCATTGTTAGGCAAAGAGATGGAACTAGAAACTATAATCCTGAGTGAGGTAACACAAACACAAAAGAACACACATGGTATGCATTTATTGATAAGTAGATATTAGCCCAGAAGCTCAGAATTTCCAAGATTCAGTTTACAGACCACATGAAACTCAAGAAGAAGGAAGACCAAAGTGTGGATACTTCCTTCCTTCTTAGAAGGGGGAACAAAATACCCACAGAAGGAGTTGCAAAGACAAAGTGTGGAGTAGAGACCGGAGGAAGGACAGTCCAGAGACTATCCCACCTGGGAATCCTTCCCATATTCTGATATTCCAGTATCAGCAAGCCTAGACACTATTGTGGATGCCAGCAAGTGCTAGTGGACAGGAGCCTGACATACCTTCTCCAGAAAGGCTCTTCCAGTGCCCGACTAATACAGAAGTGGAGGTTCACAGACATCCACTGGACTCAGCACAGGGTCTCCAATGAAGGAGCTAGAGAAAGAAACCAAGGAGCTGAAGGATTTACAGCCCCTTAAGACAAACAACAATATGAACTAACCAGTAACCCCAGAGCTCCCAGGGACTAAACCATCAAACAAAGCGTACACATGGTGGGACTAATGGCTCCAGCAGCATATGTATAGCAGAGGATGGCCTAGTTGGTCATCAGTGGTAGGAGAGGCCCTTGGCCCTGTGAAGGTTCTATGCCCCAGTGTAGGGGAATTCCCGGGCCAGTAAGCAGGAGAGGGTGGGTTGGTGAGCAGGCAGAGGGGGTGGGAATAGGAGGGTTTTTGTTTGTTTGTTTGTTTTTGTTTGTTTGTTTTTGGAGGAGAATCCAGGAAAGGGGATAACATTTGAAATGTAAAAAACGAAAATATCTAATAAAAGAAATGAAAGAAAAGTTGAAAATGGCATGCAATTCCAGGTTTTAGTAGTTGATCTGATAGCAATGTCTGGGCTCTACAAGCACCTGCAATCACATTCACAAACACACAGGAAACATGTAGTTACAGTAAAAAGTTATTTTTAAAACTGATCCATGATTCTTGTAAAATAAAATTTCTAAGTTAGTCATACTTTACTCTTAGAAAGAAAAATGCTTAAAAAGAACCATTAGGAAATAAATGTATATAAGTATAATATATATTATATGGTTATAAAATTTACTATACAATAAATATACTCTAAAAATGTGATACATAACATTGAGTCTATAGGAGAAAATATTTTTATACAAACTTGAAGCAATATTGAGAAATGTTCTTGTGTGAATGTGTAAATTTGATTCAATGTGTGTAAGGGTGATGGGTCTTAGTCAAAATACTTGTGTTATGTTTATAATTTATGAAGTTTGTTGAGGCACATTTTAATATTCATGTGGAAATAGTTCATCAGAAGAGTTTTCATGAAGAAAAATTCTTTTCAGAAATGCAGTTGTTTTAGATGTTTTTCTTACCTGTTTTATTTCCTCTGAACAAAAATAAGAGAATTGAACTTTTGCAACTAGTGAGAGAGTGCAGAGAGTGTTCTGAAATAAAAGTAGTTTATTCAGGTAAGGCATACCAGATGTTTCTTTGATTATTTTCACTTAGGAAAAGATGAGATTTTACTGAAGAGAATCTTTTTTTTTTTTATTGGATTTTTTCTTTATTTACATTTCAAATGTTATTCTCTCTCCCAGTTTCCCCTCAAGAAACCCACTATCCTATCTCTCCTCCCCTGATTCTATGAGGGTGGTCCCCCACCCACCCCTACTCCCACCTCACTGCCCTGGTATTCCCCTACACTGGGGCATCCATCCTTCACAGGACCAAGGGCCTCTCCTCCCATTCATGCCAGATAAGGCCATCCTCTGCTACATATGCAACTGGAGCAATGAGTCCCTCCATGTTTGGTGGTTTAGGCCCCAGGAGCTCTGGGCAGGTCTGGTTGATTCCGGTGCTTCCTATGAGGTTGTCTTACATATTTTTGTATTTTATATGTTAATGTTCACCTTGTTATGATTATTATTTATACAACATTTTAAGTAGTAGTACATGTATGCTGTATGTTTTAAAACTGAAATTAGGGGCTGGTGAGATGGCTCAGCAGGTAAGAGCACTGACTGCTCTTCGGAAGGTCCTGAGTTCGGATCCCAGCAACCACATGGTGGGTCACAACCACCCATAATGAGATCTGATGCCCTCTTCTGGTGCGTCTGAAGACAGCTACAGTGTATTATGCCAGAGGGAGTGGACCTGGAATGAGTGGGGCCTGAGCAAGTGACGCGGTCCTGAGTTCAATTCCCAGCAGCCACATGACGGCTCACAGCCATCTGTACAGCTACAGTGTACTCATACACATAAAAAATAAATAAATAAATCTTTAAAAAAAAAAAAAAAAACTGAAATTAAATAACAATAACAATTAAAGACTTACTCAGTATATTGGATTTCCAATAGTCTTTTTATATGATAAAGTGTGCACAGTAAAGTATTAAATTCACCACTTAAGGTAGTGTAATGTTTTTTTGGGGGTCAATTTTCTTTTACGCTATATCCATCAGTAAACATTTGTCATTTAAGCAATGAGTATATGATTGGATCTTATTTTTCCTTGGAAATAGGTTTCCTTATTCTACAATCATATAAAAAACGTTCTACTTCTTGTCAATAATATTGAAATCACATTTTGTTTATAAGCTTTAATTTTATATAACAATATTGCAAGTAAGTTATATTATTGTAGTTTATTTATTTTTAAGTTTTATTGCATTATAATGAGAAAAGTTACATGATTTCAATTTATTTGAATTTGTTAACATTTAAAAACATATTTTAAGTTAATGGAATTAAATCCCATTCTTGTTTTCCTTTGTACCCCAACTCCTACCAGAGACTCCACTTCAATACCTACAATATCTTTTTTGTCATATTCTTTAAAATTTATAAAACATTATAACAATAAAAATGAGTATTATAAAACTTGTTTGATATAAAACAACAATCAATTTAACAGTCTTATATAGATGCTTGTATATGGCAATACTGAAAATACTTACGTTTTTCTCAATATAAATTTTAAATAACTCCAAACATATTAAATGTATGTTTCAAAATAATATGTCACTACCAATATTTTCTTAAATGAACATAAATATATAAAGTGTTTTTGTTTGTTTATTTGTTTTGTATTTAGTAGAGCTTAAAATCTTGACTATTACTGGGGTAAGTTGATACAAGAGTTACAAATGTCAAGCAAAGCATTCAGTCTTACTCTTTGTTGTTCTCTTACAAACTCCATCCCAATTTAATTGGTTAAATTTCTTTTGGGTATATAAATACTTTCAAAATATGTAAGCTGTTATGAAAACCATAGTAAAGTATAAAAACATTAAATAAACAATACTACCAATACAGAGGCTGAGATAGGAGAAGCAAGATCTCAGGACCATTATGTTGTAAACAGCAAGACACTGTCATGAAAAAAACAAGCTGAAAGTATATATGCATTGTAAAATATTGGACCTATTTCTCCAATTATCAAATTAGAGAGACCATTGAATGACAATCAACAAATTTCTAATTCCTATTTTTGGATTTCAATTGATTTGTATATTTTGGTAATATTAATTCTTATATTAATATATAAAGAAAGAGTAATTCTCACTTCCTGTTGTTTTTTTGTAAGAGGTAGAAATAGGTTTGTGTGGATTTGTTGAAAGATTACTTTCTTGTTTCTTCTAGGGTGTAGTTTTGCTCCTTATGTTTTCTATCTATTGTCCTTTGCAGGGCTGGATTTGTGGAAAGATACTGTGTAAATTTTGTTTTGTCATGGAATATCTTATTTTCTCCTTCTAAGGTAATTGAGAGTTTTGTTGGGTATAGTAGTCTGGGCTGACATTTGTGTTCTTGTAGGATCTGTATGATATTTGCCCAAGATCTTCTAGCTTTCATAGTCTCTGGTGAGAAGTCTGGTATTATTCTGATATGCCTGCCCTTATATGTTACTTGACCTTTTTCCCTTACTACTTTTAAAATTTTTTCTTTGTGTAATGCATTTGGTGTTTTTATTATTATGTGAAGGGAGGAATTTCTTTTCTCGTCCAGTCTATTTGGAGTTCTGTAGGCTTCTTGTATGTTCATGGGCATCTCTTTCTTTAGGTTAGGAAAGTTTTCTTCTATAATTTTCTTGAAGATATTTACTGGCCTATTACCTTGGGAGTCTTCACTCTCATCTATACCAATTATCCCTAGGTTTGGTCTTCTCATTTTATCCTCGATTTCCTGAATGTTTTGGGTTAGGAGCTTTTTGCTTTTTGCATTTTCACTGACTGTTGTGTCAATGTTTTCTATGGTGTCTTCTACCCCTGAGATTCCCTCTTCTATCTCTTGTATTCTGTTGGTGATGCTTGCATCTATGACTCCTGACTTCTTTTCCTAGGTTTTATATCTCCAGGGTTGTATTTCTTTATTTTTTCTATTTCACTGCCCATATTATTGCAATTTTACAATGATTTTATATTGCTGTATTATATAAATATTTGAATTTATCTTAGTTCACAGTTCAACTCACACGTTTCCATCACATGTATTTTTATGAAACTAGACATTTATCTCAATAGGAAAAGATTGACTACTTTTGGGCCACCATACGGTTTCTGGGAATTGAACTCAGGACATAAGGAAGAACAGCCAGTGCTCTTAACCACTGAGTCATTTGTCTTTTGATTTATAACAATATAGTAATAACCTGATACCTATACTAGTATCTACTAATTGTCCATATTAAATGACTTTCTAAATTTCTGAAGTTGTTTTAATATTTTAAAGGAAACTATTCAACCTTTGTTTGCTGGATATATCTTCATCTTTTTTATATTTCCCAAATCTTTGCTGTGACAGATGGTAGAAAGCTGGGCCTCACTTATGGGAGTGATTGTCCCAGTGTTGATTCTCATCACCAAACCATCTTTCTAAATAGAATCATTCTACAAAAGCTGATGATACATTACTATTTCAATTACACTCTAATTTCCATATCTATTCTTCATAATCTGATAAGCATCTTCTTTACAATGTCCTTTTAATAAACACAATGAATCCCTTTATTAAGAAAAAAAGGCAAGGGAAAAACCTTCATGTTTTATCTGCTTGCTTAGTGATAGATTCACTAGTTTAATTTTCATAGAAAATAAACTTTTAAGAATTGTATCCATTTGTCTACAGCATAAGTTAATAAAATGTACTGACATATTATTTACTTTGAAATTTAATAAGAATTTAAAAACATTTGAAAGAGATGTGTTATCAAAATGGTAGCACTAATTACATCCTTTAATGGTTTAAATTTAAAATATATATATGTATAAAATCATTGTTTCATGCCTATTAGTATTACAAATGTGTATCTATATTCATATATTTATTTAGAACATGCATATTGCATATTATCACATTAGCTCCAAAACTAAATATTTAGGTATAAATCTAATGAAATATTTCTGAGATATTTTTAGGAAACCATATTCTTTTATATGTTAGTCAATAAAGAGATAGTCCATGTTTTTGGGTGGAAATGCTTAGGTCAATTTTGTCCATTTTTTATGGTTTACAATTCCAATAAATCATTTTTTTGGTTATTAAAAAATAAATTATAGATCAGTCCAGTGGCTCTGGTTCCTTCTTGTCTCTGGGCTGGTGCCCTGAGTAGACCTTGGGCACAAGCTCTACAGTCAGTCCCTCAACACCCAGAAGAAGCTCGACTCCCAGGTGCTCTGATACTCCCAGAATCAGAGGTGAGGAGGACCCAACATCTGTCCCAACATCAGGAGTAATTGGGACCAGCAAAACCAGTTACACAGGAAATTTGTCAGCCCAGTGCCTCTGGTTCCTTCTGGTCTCTCTGGTCTGGTGTCTTGAGCAGACCTTGGGTGCAAGCTCCGCAGCCAGTACCACAACACCCAGAGGAAGCTCCACTCCCAGGTACTCTAACAAGCCCAGGATCACAGGATCACAGAATCACAGGATCACAGAGACAGCTTGACTTAGAGGAGTTCTGACACAACCAGGATCACAGGAAGGACAGGCTCCAGTCAAATTTAGCAAGGGCAGGCAGCACTAGAGTTAACCAGATGGTGGGGGTCAAGCATAAGAAAATAAACAGCACAAACCAAGGTTACCTGTCATCATCAGAACCCAATTCTCCCACCATAGCAAGTCCTAGACACACCATCACACCAGAAAAGCAAGATTCAGATATAAAATCACTTCTCATGGTGATGATACCGGAAAGAAAGACATAAATAGCACCCTCAAAGAAATACAGGAGAACACAGGCAAACAGCTAAAAGCTCTTCAACAGGAAACACAAAAATCCCTTAAAGAACTACAGGAAAACACAATCAAACTGGTGAAGGAAATGAGCAAAACCATCCAGAATCTAAAAATGAAAATAGAAACAATAAAGAAATCAGAAAGA
The DNA here is from genome assembly GCF_008632895.1 of Mastomys coucha. NCBI lineage: Eukaryota > Metazoa > Chordata > Mammalia > Rodentia > Muridae > Mastomys > Mastomys coucha. The sequence goes on from NW_022196915.1 coordinate 77,185,906, forward strand.
GAGACAACCCTGGAGACACAAAACCTAGGAAAGAAATCAGGAGTCATAGATGCAAACACCACCAACAGAATACAAGAGATAGAAAAGAGAATCTCAGGGACAGAAGACACCTTAGAAAACATTGACAGAACAGTCAGAAAATGCAAAAAGCAAAAAAGCTCCTAACCCAAAACATTAAGGAATTCCAGGAAGCAATAAGAAGACCAAACCTAAGGATAATAGGCGTAGAAGAGAGTGAAGACTCCCAATTTAATGGGCCAGTAAATATCTTCAACAAAATTATAGAAGAAAACTTCTCTAACCTAAAGAAAGACATGCCCATGAACATACAAGAAGCCTACAGAACTCCAAATAGACTGGACCAGAAATGAAATTCCTCCCATCACATAATAATAAAAGCAACAAATGCACTAAACAAAGAAAGAATTTTAAAGGCAGTATGGGAAAAAGGCAGGCCTATCAGAATTACACCAGACTTCTCACCAGAGACTATGAAAGCTAGAAGATTCTGGCAAATGTCATACAGACCCTACAAGAACACAAATGCCAGCCCAGACTATACTATACCCAACAAAACTCTCAATTACCTTAGATGGAGAAAACAAGATATTCCATGACAAAACAAAGTTTGCACCATATCTTTCCACAAATCCAGCCTTACAAAGGATAATAGATAGAAAACATAAGGAGCAAAACTACACCCTAGAAGAAACAAGAAAGTAATCTTTCAACAAATCCACACAAACCTATTTCTACCTCTTACAAAAAAACAACAGGAAGTGAGAATTACTCTTTCTTTATATATTAATATAAGAATTAATATTACCAAAATATACAAATCAATTGAAATCCAAAAATAGGAATTAGAAATTTGTTGATTGTCATTCAATGGTCGCTCTAATTTGGTAATTGGACAAATAGCTCCAATATTGTACAATCTATATACACTTTCAGCTTGTTTGTTTGTGACAGTGTCTGGCTGTGTACAACATACAGGTCTTGAAATCTTGTTTCTCCTATCTCAGCCTCTCTGTTAGTAGTATAGTTTATTTCATGTTTTTACACTATACTATGGTTTTCAGCACAGCTTATATATTTCAAAGGTATTTATATACCCAAAAGAAACATAGACAATTAACTGTAGCTTGTAAGAGAACAACAAAGAGTAAGACTGAATGCTTTGATGTTTGTAACTCTTGTATCAAGTTTGAAGAAGAGGACCTTATAAGTTACTCTTTCTCTGAGATGAATGCTTTTCCAAATTATCACAGCTAATGAACCAAATTCTTACCCTCACCTAATGTCTGTGCCACCCTCCAAGCAGAACCATTGAAACAGTTGGCGAATGACTTTATGGATTGACCATCTTATTACATACACCATTTCTTAAGTGAATGTAACCTGTTCTCTGTGGGGTGAGAATAAAGTCACTCAATCAAGTCAAATAGCTTTGACCACAGCAGGAAGTCTCTATCCAAAAATCATGCCTACAATTCATTTCTTGGTGCAGCAGAACTGTCAACTCTCAGCTTAGCTATGATGGAAGTAAAATCCTTTGGTGATGTGAGGGTCATTGAAGTATAGTCATATTACAATGAAATTCAATGTCTAAAAATTGTTCTCATTGTACCTCAGTAAGAGCTCTACTAAATACAAGACAAACAAGCAAAAGAGACTTTATATATTTATGTTCACTTAAGAAAATACTAGTAGTGATGTATTATTTTGAAATATAGAGTTAATATGTTTGGAGTTATTTAAAATTTATATTGAGAAAAACTTATTTTCACTATTACTGTAGACCAGCATCTACATAAGACTGTTAAATTGATTGTTGTTTTATATCAAACAACTTTTATAATACTAATTTTTATTGTTATAATATTTTATAAATTTTAAGGAATATGACAAAAAAGATATTGTAGGTATTAAAGGGGGTCTCTGGGATGATTTGGGGTACAAAAGGAAAACAAGAATGTGATTTAATTCTATTTACTTAAAATATGTTTTTAAATGTTGACAAATTCAGATAAATTGAAGTCATGTAACTTTTCTCATAATGCTATAAAAGTTAAAAAAAGAAAAAATAAATTATAATGATTTTGACATAGAAAAACATTCAGTGTATCACAATATTAATGCAAAATTCAAAGACTGACACTACTCCCTGACAAACTCGCCATTTACTGTAGTACTGGGAATGAATCCACAAACATTGAATAGAACTAATGAGAGTAGAAACTGGCTCACATGAATAAGCTCCACTGAACTTTGATAAAAGAGCAAAGGCATTCATGCAAAACAAAGATAGATTAGTTTAACAAATAGTGATGGAAACATAGACATTGATATTTGAAACAAATATGCCATATTCCCTTTTAAAAATTTGACTCATAACACATGTAGGTCAAAATGTAAAATAATGACTCTCAAATTTTTGAGTATCTGACACATAGATCAATAATACTGTCTTTTGTAGGTTCCAAGCATAAAAAATATAAATAAAAAGGTAAATATAAGTGAAACTTCCTGATGGTAATAGTAGAATATCAGAATGTCTTTAATTTTTTAATGATTATTTGTCATACCACTCAAAATTGTAAATTTTATATAAGATAATTCATATGGCCTTATTTAAAAAAAATATTATCTTCTAAAAATATTCTTAAAGAATAAACTGACAAGATAAAAACTTACAGTAAATATTCATTAAACACACTACTGATAAAATATTGCTGTTTAATTTGTATGAAGAATACTTATGTTCATCATAAAGAAAATATGCTAAGTTTTAAATGAGCAAAAGACTTTAAAAGAAAAATATTCACAGTGCAAAAGTACATATGAAAATATGCTTTGCCTTAATGTCATGGGATGGAATCATTGTAGATTGAAATTTTGAGATTCCTATAGATTTATACCAGGTAATCATTTTTTAATATAGGGAATGACAGAAAAATAATACTAACAAAGATTTGGGACAATGTAGAGCATTATTTACTATGAGTAAGTATGCAAAATGTCAAATTATAGAAGGTAAGTCAAATTTATCTAGTATTTGTGTCTCTTAGTGTCACACTAAGGAAAGTTAAGCTTATATTTGGCATTCTTCCTTTAATAACTTATGTTTTATGGGACCATCATTACTCATTCTTCAGGGTAACTCTTAACAAAGTCATTCCCAATAATCTTTTGTAATTAGCTTGAGTGGTAGTAGGTTTGCTATAGCTGACTTCTAATTCATTAATTACCCCTCTTCTCCAGTCCATGATCTTTCCAATTTTCCCAATTTATCACTGATTAAACCTTGCCACATTAACTATTCTCACTCTTCCTTCATATAACATATAATCTAATATACTCAAAACTCTTAACGTCTCCAATCCTATCATAAACCCTTCCTTATTTCCATTTCTCTACAGATATTCTATACACATCATACAAACTTAAAATGTTTGATGCTATGATTTGCAAATGATGAAGAACTTATGATATTTGCATATGAGTTGCTGGTTGAGAAGACTCAAGAGTCTACCCATGCAGTTTAGATTATTGCAATTACTCTGATTGCCCACCAGAACTATACAGTATACTCTGTTGCTGAAGTCACTATATGTCTTGGATGTATGATTTAGGTAAATCAAGCTTGACCATGGCTAGAAGCTTCTTTTCTGCTGGCTAGAATTCATAGATCCAGAAAATGCTTGGTAGACATTTAAGAGAAAAGTCATTAATTGCTTTATTCATTTATGGACAAGGCATACTGTCATAACTATGAGCCAATTGGTGCAAAAGTGGTTCAACTATGTCCACAGAGTGAATTTGTACCTCATATGGTAGGTACACTTAAAGGCTTATGTCTGGAAAATGCATATGGCCTAGGAATAAATTTCCAGCTCAATTCTGCTAAATGGAGTCAGTGATGATACATCGAAGTTCCCTGTCTAGCTAAGGTACTAAGAATACATGACTTTTGTATCTTCAAACATTACATATTCTAAGTTCAAGGGAATATTACATAAAAGAGCATGAATGAATGTAGGAGTCATGCGTTTTAGGCATGATATGACAATTATTTTCTTGAATCCATTGCATCTATGCTTACCTGCACAGAACTCACTACATATTTTCTCATCAACCTTCAGTCATGGATGATGGAGGGACTTCTGAACTCTTTCCCCTCCCTGAAGAGCTATTGATAGTTGACCATTACGGAGAAGTGACTCATAGTCTCCTGTGGGGTAGCCAGTGGAAACTAAGTGAAGTACCAATCCACACTGTTGGCCCTGATATAGCCCAGTTAATCTCAACTGAAAAGCAAAACTAAAACAAGAATATATATATATATATATATATATATATATATTAATATTTAACTTAAGTTGCCAACTCAACAAAGCTTAGAATCAACTTGAGGGAGGGGATCTCAGTGAGGAATTGTCTAAAGTTGGCTGACCCATGGGCATGTCACTGTTTAAGTTGATTGATGTGGAAAGATACAGTTCAATATGGACAAAACCATTCCATAAGTAGACTGCCCTTATGCTCACATGAAAAAATACAGTTAAGAATAAGCAAGGGAGTGAACATGTAAGCATTCATCTCTTTATACTCTTGACTGTGGACATGAAGTTATGAGATGTTAAAAGTTCCTACCTTGATTGCTCATAATGATTGGTAGTAACATAGAACTGTAATCTGAAATAAACTCCTTTCTCTCCAAAGCTATTCTTTGGAGAATATTTTTAATTACAACAATAGAAATGAAACTTGAATATGTACCATAAAACAAAATTTTACATATTTATTGATAAGATGTCTTTTACATTGAAATTCATAAGTAACAATAAGGACTGATATGTAGTGAAACAAGAGTTTCATTGCATAGAATAAAATAGTAAAAAAATTAATTTATAGAAGTATGGTGAAATTTCTAAAACAAAGCAAAAAACTTATACTAGATACATAATATCATAAGATGGTTAATAATGTATCAAAACAATACCACCTAAATTAAAAAAAATGTTTCTAAAAATGTATCTCAAAAAACTAAATAATTATAAAGTCATGATACTGTCAAAAAGATTTTTGATATTCACAGTTCAATATGATAAAGAGAGTAAGCTCCACAATACTGTGTAGACTCGTGGTCATGATACTTTTAATATTTTCTGAGAAAATTTTATGGAAAAATTTTAAATACTTTAAAATATCACATATCAAACTAATCTTGTGATGTTTGGAATTACGTGAAGATAGTAGAAATAAGCACACAGTGATATAAACAATAAGAAAACTACATGGCTGTCGTCAAAGCAGCTTTATCAACAGCTTACTGAGACAGATGCTGATACAACCCTTGGACTGAAGTCAGGGACCCCTATGGAAGAGTTAGGGGAAGGACTGAAGGAGCTGAAGGGGATTGCAACACCATAGAAAGAACAACAATATCAACTAACCCAGAACCCTCAGATCTCCCAGAGCCTAAGCCACCAACCAAAGAACTTACATGGATCATGACTCCCAGCCCATATGTAGCAGAGGACTGCCTTGTCTGGCTTCCGTGGGAGAAGATGCTCCTAATCCTGAAGAGACTTGATGCTTTAGGGAAGAGCCATAAGTGGGAGGGTGAGGGTGAGAGGTGGGGGAGTGGGAGAATCGGTGGGAGGTAGGAATACCCTCTCAGAGTTGAAGGAAAGGCAAAATGGGGTAGAGAATTCTTGGAGTGGGGGACCAGGAATAGGGCAACATTTGGAATATAAATAAATAAAACACATTTTTTTAATAAAGACACAGAACAAATGGATAACAACATTTATTTATGTTTCCTTTATATTTGAAAAAAAGAACATATTTCCAGAGCAATCCAGTGAAGGAAAGGAAAAAAATATATCTGTTCTGTTCTGTTTATGGTGGAAAACTTCATCCAGTACAAGCCAAACAGTTATCAATATGTTATATATCAATATAATTGTTTAAAAGTCTTCTTTGGAATGCTTTGCATTTTTTGGCAAAAAATATAGTAAATAAAGTGTTCATAGGTAGGGGTTAATAGAGGCTCCTGAGTTTTTGCAAACTGAGATGAGTAGTATCTGCAATATGTCATTTTATTTTTGGAGCAGGTAGTCCTTGCCACCCAGCTAAGTTAGCCTCCAATGTGTCCAAACTTACAAGTTCCATATAATAGATCTTTCTCTCCTGTCCTAAGCTTTGTTTCCTAAATGAGAATTAAAATTCCTTTGTGGTGCCATAGCTACAGCTGCTCCTAGAATCAGTGTGAATTTTAAAGTATTAGCATCCATCACTAGAGAGACAAGAAATTCTGCTCTCTGATTTTCCTCTTTATGAATTCATTGTGTGAAGGTTGATTAGTGTTACTACTAAAATTGTAGAAGCTATTTTTTACCTCGAAGTTTTCTCTCACAATTGCCCAATACATTATAACCCCCACATTTACCCATACCTTGACCAAAACAATCACAGTTTTATCAATAACAGAGATAGTGATGGGCAGGCAAACCATCTCTATATACCACCAAAGTTTCTAGAACATAAACATTTTGGCGCAAACAACTAGCCATCTCTTACGTAAGAAGGCCTTTTATAATGTCGTATGTTCATCTATTCAAAGTATTCTATTCTGTTTGGTTTGCTTTTTAGATCAGTGTTGTTTTATAATTTATAACCCAAACTTTCTTATGATTCATATCCCTCTGCCTCTTATATCTTAGTGCTTCGGTTAGAGTCATATGTAGTAATACCTGCTTGTATTTATTCCAAATATTTTTAAAAAATAAAAAATTTTTCAGTGATCATTTTATTTGTAGAGTCATATGTGAGGAAGTCTATCTTTATTTCTCTCTATTTTTAAAAAATATTTCCCAAATTCTTTAACATTATGTTTAAAGTGACTTCATTCAGAGATGTCGTTAATGTCTTCCACCTGTTCTGAGTTATTTGAGAATTTGATATATGAGAATCTTTTTGTGACATTTCACTTTGGTTCCATAACTCTTACACCCTTTCTTCTCTCACCACCTTCAGAGTTGCTGACCTAATGAATCTAGAGTCTCTGGATGTCCTGCTATGAGAATATTTTACTGCAATAAAGCCTGTGGAGAGAACATACTGTCTGTCCCACATGTTACCCAGAATTGTTAATGGATTTTTTAAAGCTAAAGTTTCTAATGACATTCCACAGGTGTATGGGTGATAAAGGAGACACTTATAATGTTAATGGCTAAGAAATCATGACAGTTGGATGAAAAATGTTAGTATGACTTCCTATGCTTATTCAAAAGACCAGAGAAATAACTTATATTTATCAAGGTGATTCTTCCTTTAAGAGTAAAACTTTACTCAGAATCCCTATATTAAGCAAAAATGAGTTTGAAGGAGGTCACACACCTGAGCATTTCAGTGGAAATTATGAGAAATTTAAATGAAAAGTTATTATAAAGTCTTTGTGAATTAGGATTGACAAGAAATTTTAGACAAATAGCAGAAATCAATAACCATGAAATGAACACATATAATAGCCTTCATAAATATCAATACATTCTCATCAAAATAAACTGATAAGAAAATGAATAAGCAATCTACACACCTGGAGAAAACTTTATCAAAACAAACATCTATAATATCTATTTTTAATTCATTAAAAAGAGAAACAACCCAATAAAATAGGTGAAAGATTTGAAAAGTCATTTCACAAAAGAAGATGAATGAATGGTAATTAACCATAGAAAAATAGGCGCACAATCACACATAAGCTGTGATGGAAAATTTGATTGAAATTCTAATATTATCAGTGCATATGCACTGGTAGGAATAGATGGAGAATAAGGAGGTGATCAAATCCACAGAGAAGATGAGTCCGAAGTACAAGTAAACAAAGGCAATTAATGAATTAAACAATATATTCTTTTGTTCCAGGACTTGGATTATTAAAAACACCAGTGCTAAGATGGATAAATCAGTCTATGCATAGAGTAAGCTGGATTTAAATGTTCTTCCCAGTGAGATTTAGACAGGAGTGTTTAGATGTTTTACTACTGATGACTTAAAACAGTGAATATAGTAGAAGCAGAAATGTGTGCGAATATAAATATATAAAACATTGACATACTTACACATTGATTCTATTAAAGAATAAAAAGGGAAATGTTTATGAAAATCAACAGATATTTATCAAAGTTACTTTGTTTGCTAAGGAAGTATGAAACAAAGAATAGTCGTTTTTAGATATAGCATTACTTTTATGTTTATACTTAATGCCTTATCACACTATCTCCTTGATTTATGTAAAAATATTAAAAGAGTAGCAGTGGTAAGGATTTATAGAACAAGATTGTGAGACATTCTAAGAGTTATTTTGTAAAATTAACTATTTATCTGTGGTACATTGTTGGGTCTATAGATAATTTTCACTAGTCAGGCACAGGGATATCAACTTATGTGCATTCTCCTTAAGTGGCAACACGCAAAGCCCTGTTCACGTTCTGCCAGGCTGGTTTACAGCTATAAGCCAGGGCAGTGGAAATGTTCTACCATCCCCAAGCAGGAACCTACCTCCGACTGACAACTGATAGAAAGGAAATTAAATTTTCTGCAACAAAGTCTCACTCGTATATAAGACAAATTAATTAACCATATAATTTAATCATACAATTAACTAAATTGTACTAAATTGTGTGTGTGTGTGTGTTTGTGAGTGAGGGGTGTGGGGGCATGCGGGTGAGTGTGTGTGTGTTTGTGTGCGCGTGTGTGGGTGTGTGTGCGCGTGTGCACATGTGCAGACCTTGTTTAGTCATTTTGTTGTCTGACGGGTATATTACTTAAATATGATTTCCAATTTTGTGTTCCTCTGTTTGATTGTGTGTGTGTTTTCCCTGAAATTTGTTCTGTTTTCTTTTCAACTTTACTTTTGTTTGATTTTTTTTCTTCTTTGCCTGTTTTCTGAGGAGAAAAAAGAGGAGCTAGTGAAATTGAATATGTCGATCCGGAAGGAGATAGGGCAGGGGAACACATAATCAGAATATATTGTATGAAAAAAAAAATCTTTCCAATAAAAATGATTGGTCATTTTTCCATATGGAAATTTAAAAACAGAAGAAAAACACACAAAAACAATCTTTTATCTCACATGATTCCCTGGCAAATACAAGTGTTTCTAATAATACCATCCCCTGACACATGTACAGCCGAGGACTGCCTGCTCTGGTCTCAGTCAAGAGAAGACACACCTAACTCTCGAGGTTCAAGAGGCAGCAGGGAGTGGGGGGCTCTGGTGCAGTGGGAGAGGGAGAAGGGAGGTATGGGATGAGAAACAGTCAGGGGGAAGACCGGATGGGGAAACAATGGCTGGACAGTAAAAAAAAGATATAATAATAATGATAATAATAATGATGATAATAATAATAACCTTATAGTAAAGCAACTATATAGTATTTGTTTAGCTGATTTACAGTGTTCAGACAATTTTTCGTGGGGAAATCTCATCTACTCCATTGCCAGTTTTAGCTGTCAGTCATTTAGGAATCCTACTTGAGAAAATGGGGTGCCTAGGACTTGCCTTTGTAATCTTTACCAGTCTAGGGAGAGGCAAGATGAGGCCACGAGGAATGATTTTGCAAAAATGGAGGCCAGCATATCTGCACCTAATATTTACACCCAAGAATATTTTTCCCATACATATTTTACACGTCACTCAGCTAACCACTCAGCTGCTTGAAAAGGAAGATCCAACTTGAGACACCCTCCAAACGGAACTCCCTGCAGGCATGCTGATGTGGAGTTTGGTGATGCAGCTGTCTTTGAGTCATGTCTGCTCTGTAAGGAACCTCTATTCCATAGTTCTGTAAATAATTTCAATAAAATGCATTGGCTCATCAAGATGGCCTTTGTTGGTGTTCCTCCTTTGGTATGCTTCCTACGTAGGGTTGGGGCATGTGTTTAGTGTCTCTCCAAGTTTTGTCCCACATAATTACTCCCATACCATATGTGCCACTCTTCTGCCAGTGGCATATTTCATCTTTTTTTTTTTTTTTAATGAAAAACATAGTGGACAAGGGAAAGGTAGGTGAGGGCATGTGGTCAAAAATTTACAAGTGATGATGATGGAAAACTGAGAGATGGTTTATCCATTAAAGGCTAGGTTCACAACAAAAATAAATAATTGGTAAAAAGAAATGGTTGAAGGTGTAATCTAATAGCTACAACAATAATGGAGTTTATTTGTTCTGTTCATAATTTAGTGACAATTGGTTCATGATGAGACCCATAAAGCTCTGATTCATTTTGTATACTTTTGAAACTATCAGTATTTTTTTACTATATGAAATTTCCAGTATATTTTAAAATGCTAACTACTGAACATAACTTATCAGAAGATTAAAGTTTTAGTATGATATGTTGACAATAGACTTTTCAGAAATTTGTGATTATTTCATCAAAATATTTCTGGTTTTATTTAATAAAATAAAAAATAAAAATCACATTAAATAATTTAATACCTATGATAAGGAAGCTAGTTAACAGATAATGAATATTCACTATCCTAAAAGATTATTAGTATTGGATACCCAAAATGTGTGCTCTTTTTTAGGGCAGGCCATTTCTCCCACTCTAAGTATTCTTTAGTCACCTATAGTTCTCTATGTAGTCTTCTTGAAAAGATACATATAAATAACTTATAGAGACATGCAAAATAAAAGTGTCATATTGTTTATTTAGGAGTACACAAACATCCACAAACATATACCAACACAAGCATATGCATGAACATACCTGGTCTATAACAAGAATTTAATAGTTTCCATGAAACTGAAAAAGAGCAAAGAGGGATATTTATGCTGGTTTAGAAGAAGAAAACGGAGAGGTAAATGATGCAATTATATTATAACTTTATACACATATATAATTTAATATTATACAGTAACATAAATATATAACTTATAAATATATATGTATATACATATATATAAATATATTATTAGTGCTTCATATAGACTTGGTCCTGTGTTATATTTTTGAGAACCTAAACCAGATATTGGTTATTTCCTTTGATGATTTCAAACATACTCTTGCAAACTTTGTCCAAATGGCACTGAGATTTTTATCAGTGAAACCGTATGAAATATTTTCAATAGAAAAAGTTGTGTGAGACAAATTCTAGTTTTCACTCTCAGTAGTTGTAGTGTTGTAGTTAATAATGGAAATCAGTTTCCTCATGTTTACTCTCATAAGGGAGTACTCATCAATTCTCTGCCTAGTGATTGGACTGAAACCTTTTTAAATGATTCCAGGTGATACCAGATTGGCAGTTAATGTTTACTAGGCCAGTATTATGTACAAAGATTTGTAACTTAAGTTACAGAAATATTACTTCTGAATCTACATTTTCTGTCCATAACTCTAAGCCTTAAAAGGACATTAATTTTTATAGGCATGTCAGAAGCTTTGTTCAGTCTGCAACAGAACAATATAACAGGTATATTACACTCCATGGGACTTTGATTCAAAACAATTGTGGTTTTATAGATTAAAGACAAGGTAATGATTATCTTCCAGTGAGAGAAATATGAGTAATTTATGAAGACAGTGTAATGTCTAAGTTAAAATTATCTTTAGATTTACTAACATCTTTTACCATAAATCTTGAATTTCTACACAAATCTGAATTTGGAATTCAATCAATTTAAAAAAAAATGAAATTGTATTGGGATCATGTCTTTGTAAAATATAACTCTAATGTGTAGTTTCTCTTCTTAAATACAATTTAAGATCCATTCTCTATCTCACATATATATGCCTAGCAGCACAATAATAGGTTCATACATGCCCCCCAAAAGTGACACTGAATATATTGAGCACATGTCAGGGTAGGTCTCAGAATCATGTGTAGTTGACCAACACAAAATGGACTCCACGATTTTTGTTTGGTTTTATATTTATGGTTCTGTATTTTTGTGGTTGGTTATTTTATCTATTTATTTATTTACTTACTAATTTATTTATTTAGAGATAGAAAACATGAAATTTGGAGAATATTGCAGTGGAAGGAGTATGGGAGCACATGTGTATGAGGGAAAAGCAAATAATCGAAATATATTCTATAAAATCTTTTAAAATAACTTAAAATGTAATAAAAAGGAAAATGTTAAGCTATGTGATGATTTTGTTTTAAACACAATGGTGAGTGGTTGTTCTTATTGTTCATTTGCATCGGGATCTTGATTGTTTTGAATTCTTTTAAACATGGTCTCATTTTGTGACCCTTGTTAACCTGGAACTTGCATTTTAGAACAGGCTGACTTGAGTGACAGAACTCTCAGAGATTGTCCTTCCTCTATTCACAGTGCTAGGATGCCATCTCATTAGGTTGCACCAGTAACATCAACCTGGATGGAAACATTTTTGAAATTCTTATCTAAGTGATTAGTATGCTCTCAGGCCTTTGGCCCATTTTGTCTTATTCCTTCCCTTTGATGGCCAGTGAGAGCAGGTACCAGATTATTTACCTGTTTCAGTGTATTTCTTATTACCAAGAGTTACAAGCTCTTTTCTAGTCTATGAATGATTTCTAGCCTCTCTATAAAGCTGTGCTTTCTGATCCTTTGTATCTGAGTTCTAATATTTAGAACTAATGTTTATCTAATGTTCTAATGTTTATTTGTATGTATATGATGTACACATACATATACAAGTACATTTTTGTATTGACCATTCCCTTCTTTTCCCAATAGATCAGAATATTCATTTTTGTAACCATAAAATCTTGTATGAATAACAGTCTTTATACTATTCAACTTCTTTAGCTGCTGTACAGTATAGTAAGAACATAGAGATGCACAATAATTGTATATTGGATCTTGTGAATAAATAATATCAGTGATGAATAGTTTGTTGCCTTAATTTGTTTATACCTTTTGTATACTGTATCTTCTGATGTTTAAAGGAAAGAAATTATACTCACTGCTTTTATGGATCTGCCACTAAAACTCAATCATATAGAAAAACACTTTTTAATCTATGTTGAAGGAAAACAGAGTAAATATAAAATATTGCTGTTATCAATAAAATACAAGTGTGGTCTGTAATTTTGATTACTCTTAGTGATCGAATGAGGCATTAATTTTCTTTAATAAAATATCTGTCTTTCACAATCCCAAAATATTTATAGTTTTAAGAAAAAGAATATCATCTCAAACAACTTATATTTTATAATGCACTATTTGAGTGGGTTTTAAATTGTATAGAGGAAACAGTAATTAGGATCACTGTTCTTGATATATTTGTATTTAATATTTAGAATCGTGGGCTAGTGAAATAAATTCTATAGCTTATCTTGTAAATAATACTAATAATTTCCAGTTTAAATTAAATATTAATGAGAAATTGAGGGCATAATGCTTTTCCTTTCATGCTGTAAGATGGTATTCTTAATTTAAAAATTGGAGACTTGAATGTGCAAAATTTGATGGATTTATTTCCTGTAATGACAATAGCATAAATACTCAAATGTACTAAAATTAACTTTCCATAACTCCTATATCTCAGTACATGTGTATATATATATATATTTGATAGGCACATAGATAATTATCCAGATAAACACAATTATGAATTTTTAATTATTAATCTATCTGACAATTTTATAAATTTGCTGCAATGATTCCCATACAAATGTAAATCAAAAATTAATATAATCTTAAACATAAGCATTTTATATATGATTCCAACCTTAAAAATAAGTTTGTTCTCTTTCTTATACTGTTTCAAATATATTTTCATCAATTTTATATGGCTGAAAGTTAAGGTTGGTTAGAATCTGCATCTGAAAATGAGCTGCTTGGGCTGAAGGCACATTCCATTCTTTGTTTAGAGCATTCCACTTGCATCTAGGAGATCCAAGATCCTTTTCCAGCACTGAAAAAAATGAAAGGAGAAAGTAAATCTGTATTTGTTAAATAAATTTCAAGATTTTCAACATAAGTTATAAATTGAATGAAATTAAATATAATTTATATATGAATTCAAAAGATGTATAGATCAAAGCCAAACACTAATTTACTTTAAACATCTAAAAGAATATAAAATGTGGATATAATATACAAAAATATCAAAATCTTGAAAAACTGTGTGACTATGATGGTTAATTTGGGGTCTCTGCTTGACTAGAGTGAGAGTTTTTATTGAAATGAAGCTTTTGTATACACAAGAAAGTACTTTTAAGTGAGAAATGAATATTGGGATTTAAACTGAAATCCAAATTAAGGTATGAGTTTAAAACAAAACATTATAATTACATTTTGTATGTTTTCAAAGAACAGACCATTCCCCAGAGCCATTATTCATCTTCATACACATTAACAAAGAATTATAGCAAAATGAATTATTTAATTACAACACAATCACCTATTTTGAATTGGCTATCATAAAGATAATTATTTAAGACAAACTTTTAGTAAAAATTAGACATATCTTGATGACTTCTATCTTAACCTATTTTAAGAGAGGGATTACTATTTTATCATTTTAAAACATGAATTAATTTTCACCTAGGCATTAAACTATTAGGATACAAATAGAAATAAGAAGATACTGATTAATTTTTAAATATGCTTATGATTTATTAGGTAAAAATTATAATATGGCTGTGATCATTTAATATAAGGCATAAGATGACTGAAAAAGGATTAATCTTCAATATTTAAGGGATAATAATAATTATTTCCCAGGGATATGAAAGTCAACTGTTTTATATTTCTTTTATTTTTTAAATTAATATAGGTACATCATCCCCTCCATTTCCTTTTCTCCCTCTGACATTTCCCATGAGCCCTGCCTCTAATTCCCTCCCATATCTAGTCTCCTCCTTCCTAATTGATTCATGTACGTGTTTTATATATAACTATAGAGATATAACTGACTAACTCCATTAGCTGACCCCTGAGAGGCTCTGCCAGTACCTGAACAATATAGATGAGGATGCTCCCAGCCAACCGTTGGACTGAGTGTGAGGACCACAATGGAGGAGTTATGAAGGAGCAGAAGGGGTTTTTGCATCCCTATAGGAAGAAGAACAATATCAACCCATCGGATGCCCCCAAAACTTCCAAGGACTAAACCACCAACCACAGAGTACACATATCAGCTGAATATGTAGCAGAGGATGGACTTATCTGGCATCCATTGGAGGGGAGCCCCTTGGTCCTGTGGAGGCTCCATTACCCAGGGTAGGGGAAAGCTAGGGGTCTTAGGTAGGAGTGGGTGGGCAGGTAGGGAACACCCTCATAGAGTTAGAAGGTGGGAAGAAGGGATGGGGGGTTGTGTAATGGAAACTGGGAAGAGGGAGTATATTTGAAATGTAAATAAATAAAATAACCAATAAAAAATGTGGAAAAAGATGATTTTCAGGTAAATAATTGCAGAGCTAATTACTTAGTATTGCATAACCTATTAGGATGCTTGTCCATAGAAGGTTACTCCTATTCTTAGCCCCACTTGGCTGCCTATTGTAACTTTTAATTAATTAATTTTTAATTAAAATAAATTTTAATTTTTATTGGATATTTTATTTATTTACATTTCAAATGTTATCCCCTTTCCAGACTCCTCCCCAGAAGCCCCTTACCCCATTCCCCCTTCTCTTGCTTCTATGAGGGTGCGCTTCCCACCCACCTACCCACCCACTCTGACCTCTCTGCTTTGGCATTCCTCTACACTGGGGCATCAAACCTTCATTGGGACCAAGGGTCTTTTCTTCTACATACACCCTCCATGTGTACTCCTTGGTTGGTGGTTTAGACCCTGGGATCTCTGGTTGGTTGATATTATTGTTCTTCCTATCTGGTTGCAAACCCCTTCAGCTCCTTCAGCCCTTGCCCTAACTCCTCCATTGGGGACCATGTGATCAGTTCAATGGTTGGCTGGGAGCATCTGCCTCTGTATTTATAAGGCTCTGGCAGAGCCTCTCAGGAGACAGCTATATCAGGCTCCTCTCAGTCCGAACTTTTTGGAATCAGCATAGTGCCTGCCTTTGGTGACCGAATGTGGGATAAATCCCCAGGTGGGGCAGTATCTGGATGGCCTTTCCTTTAGTCTCTGTTCCACACTTTGTCTCAGTATTTGCTCCTGTGAATATTTTGTTACCCCTTTTAAGACAGAAAGAAGCACTTACATTTTGGTCTTCCTTCTTCTTGAAATTCATAATTAATTAATTTACATCCCAGATGTTGCGACCTCTCCCTGTCCCCACCTCCTCACAGAGTCCCTCATCCCATCCTACCTCATGTTTGCCTCTGAGATGACTGAGACCCCCTGGTATCCCTCTACTCTGACACATAAAGTCTCTACAAGATTTGGTTCATCCTCTCCCACTGAGGCCAGAATAGACAGCTCTCTTAATTCATATGTGCTGGGATCCTGTATGTGCTCTTTGATTGATGGCACAGTCTCTGAGAGCTCCCAGGTGTCCAGGTTATTAGACACTATTGGTCTTCCTGTGAGGGTCCTATCTCTTTCAGTTCCTTCAGTTCTCCATTCAAATCTTCTATAAGTGTTTCCCACCTTTCCTCTGTGGGTGTCTGCATCTGTTTCAATCAGCTGTTGGTTATAGGCTCTCAGAGGATATTCATGCTAGTCTCTTTTCTGCGAGCATAACAGAGTATCACTGATAAAGTCAGGAATTGGTGCATGCCCATGGGCTTAGTCTCAAGTTAGGCTGATTATTGTTTGGTCTTTCCTTCAGTCCCTGCTCCATCTTTGTCCCTCCTTTTCTTGTAGACAAGGCAAATTTGGGGTTGAAAGTTTTGTGTGTGTGTGTGTGTGTGTGTGTGTGTGTGTCACATATGCATACACAAAGGCTAAAAGCAAAGAATTGACTTTGAGAGAAGAAAATTTTAAGAGACATTTCAGTTTAACATCTAATGGAGCAGAACTTTGGCAAGTCCTGTCACTGTGTGACCTTTTATTTTCAGAGGATATTCTGGAGGCCATAATGAGAGGAGACTGGCAAAATTGAGTTGGTCCATATAATTTACTTTGGATTTCATCTTCATGCCTATTAGCCATCAGTATTTTTATAATGAGAGAAAATAACTACAGATATGTTTTTCCACTTCAAAAAACAAAATTTTGATTTTGACAAATACAGTATAATATATAGAGGAAACAAAATTTTGATATGAAAAGTATAGTATAATACATATGTAGCTTGATATGGTTACTTTCTGGAACAGAGCTCATAAAAATGTAGAGAAATGCAATATCAAAGCCTCTTATTTCAATATTTGTCTATTTGATATTTGATTGTAGTTCCTGAACAAGGTCTTAAAAATTTAATTCTTTCCTGAGTGATTGTAGCCCGTGGTATTGCCTTAGGTTCCTTGAAGAAACTTTGCCTCAACAAGGAAGCATGCATTAGCTCATGGACCACCTTAGAATAGCAGTTGACTTCCTGGGGAATAAGCTAAATGATTAGAGAAGTGGAAAGTTTATAACCACGCTACTGACTTTTGAATATTTTGTGTTTGTGTCATGGAGAATGGAGATGAGATTACACTGATGAAAACATGACTGCCAGGACTGAAAGATCTCTCAGTCCATGATGGTTATGTGGGCAGAGAGGAGGACATGAGGCTTTTAGCTGTTTTCTATAAGTTTTGTACCAAGTGTCTGTTCAGTATGTTATTTACTTGTTATTCTTGACATTTACTATACCTTCTAATAAATGTCAGTGTTTCCTCCAGTTCCTTGAGCCATTCTAGCATAACAATCTGAGACCAATGGGATTCAGGCTACAATATAGGTCCTTTTTTCAAATAGTTGCTGGACAAAGTCTGACTTAATAACAGCTTTTGTAGGGTGTCAGAAATCAGGAAAATCACTTAAGAAGTTCTTCCTTTTTTGTTTTGCTGTAATGATATCAACTGATAGTTATTTCTTTCCAGTGACAAAATGGCATATCTCCCTCTTGCAGATACTTCAAAATAACTGTCAGCCACAGAATCACAGAGCACTCCCAGTCCCTCGATACCCCAGAGATGTTCTTCTTCTGTGGTACTAGAGTAATGAGAATAAAGAGATGGCAATGAATCCGTATGCATTACTTCTGAGTTCATCCATTAGTTGTGCTTAACTTTATCTGATGCAACTTTAATGAAACTGCAATACTTAATTTCTATCAAAGGTGCAGATACTCTAAAAAAAAAACCTCTGGGCTGGAAGTGTCCTTCAGTTAAGTTCTCACAAATCCGAGTAATTCTCTATTTTTCTCAAATTGGTTTGTAATATGAAAAGCGATCCTGGTTGCTTCTTACCGTATGTACCTCTTTGTTTTTCTTTCTGGCATACTGTGACACTCGATAATAACAAACAAGCAAATGCATAAACATGTAAACCTGAACAGAAAGGAATTTGATTTTTCCAATTCATGTCCTCAAAATAAATTAAAGAAAATCTATATGCATGAGACCTTGGGAATTTGATATTACTAACAGGTGGATAATACCACAAGTGAATAGAATTATAAGATGTTCATTTGAATTACTCTGGAGAAAAAAAATTGGTGATGGAGAAAATAGTCCTAAATAATCTGACATCAAATCTGTTAAGCAGTAGGTAAGAAGGAAAAAAACTTCCTGGATTTACCATTTCTATCATAAAATATATTTTGCAAATGACTGAGAATGATGAAAGAGTCAATTCAAGTAAACCAAGAAGGTATCAAGGATAGAGAGAGGGCTCTCCTTCATGATCCCATGCCTAGAGACAATAATTTGAATTCCTGGTGACATCAGTAACATACTCTCATATTCTTCATGCTCTGACTAGAGGCATCTTGAGCCCCAATGCCCTTTCCCCTATCAAATGACCATGTAGAAAATATCTCAAGGCTGAATCTACATTTCTTCTAGCCTTCGACTCCAGAGTATGTAAAAATTGTGAGACTATATTCACAGGCATCTGGAAGAAAAAAAATAGATTCTGTCTCTACTTCTATGGCTGACATTCCAATAATAAATCCACTTTCATTAATCCACTTGTATTATCTAGCTTCTTTTGAAATATGAGAAATCTGAAATTCCACAACCATTTCAATTAGGAAGCGATGTCTTATGTTTTACTTTTGTTCTTGAAGCCATTTTCAGAACGCATAAATTAGTTCTATAACTTAGAAATGAATTTTATGTGACAAGTCCTACATACAGAAATGGAAAAGAGAATGACACATGGATGTTTGGCCAACTGAGATGATGAAATGACAATGTTATGGTTTATTTGACCTTTTAACACCTACAACCGAACAAATCATCTCTTTGTACTCTGATTAATGGCTTCAAAGAAAACACTAATTTTTTTTTGTTCTTTCTGTATGATGGAGATGAGATTAAAGTTCTGTTCTTGTTTTATTTAGCTATCACAAAAACCATTGACAAGCACATAAGATTCCAATCTTCTATATGAAGGAATAGTTGAAGTGTTATCTCTGTTGATCTATAAGAGAAAAATAAAACATTCTAAGATAGTCCTTGAACAAATCTTCATTATGTTTTTTTTTCCTTCACCTCATGCCTTCTTTTTTATGAACACAAGAGTCAATTCTTTGTATTTACATTTGCCATATTCTTTGTTTACTATGCTGGGGATAAAATCTGGGACCTTACATGTACTCGGCAAAGGTTATAACATTGGAAATATCTACACTCCCATCCCTCTAGCTTGCTTTCAAATAATTCTCTCAAATAAAATTTATTTTTCTAGGACCAGAAATGTTTTTATTTAAAAGGGGGAAAGGGAGACAATGTCTACTGAGAGATAATTAAATCTACAGGAGAACCGTTACTTATTAAAAATTCCATTGACTACTTATGTTACTATGAGTAGAAGGAAAGAAACACAAGCTTGTTCTTAAGCATTGTTCTAGTTTCAAACAATATAATGACTCAAAATATGCTCCATTCAATACATTGTGAGGGGTGGATGCTCACTTTAAACACCAGCATTAGTTTCTCTGTGCAAACGATCTAAGGAAGCTATTCCTCACACACTCCCAGTTGCCCTTATTAGTTGCCTGATTCAGATTCAGATTCAAACAGTGGGAACTGATTTAACAGGGTGACAACTCTCTTCTCTTCCCTGAGGCAAAATCTATTTAACCTGGACTGACTACCTAACCAGGTGTGAATCCTCACTGAGGTGCAAATTTGTTTCTGTACAGTAGAATGGCTACCATGTCACCCCTGGGGATGGAACCGTTGTTCAACAGTGAACTAAGTTCAGTCTTAAAAATATTGTTTTGGAAATTTAAGTTTTCAGAAACAAAGAACAGTTGCTTTGTTGCAGCGAATTGAGAGGAATATTACATATGGAATATCTGTGCTTTATTATGGTTTGGTTTATGAAATACGGTACAGAAATACAAATGCATGGGAAATTATGTTCTATAAAACACATGGCTCTCAGCTATAATTATATCTACTAATATACCAAGTATAGTTGAGTAATCATCTTTACTTCTCCAGAAAATAATCTGCCTTTTAAATTGTCACCTTTCTAGGAATTTCTTTTGTATAAATTGATTGAAAGAAATACTCTGATATCATACTATATATATATTTGACATTTCAAGCAGGTTTCACGGGCTTGTAATGGGGCCCATTGCCATAAAACCTGTCTTGTTTGGATGGATAAGCACCTATGAACTTTCTGTCATTTTTTGCTATGCTAGGATTTTGCACATAATTGTCAACAGATATGATGAAATGATATCGGAAGTGCAGAGGTTTCACTGTGGGGAGTAACAACATGGCAACTAAAATATAAATGTAGGGCTTTCTTTGTCTCCATTAAAATAGGTTGATCAAATTGATAATTATGTCAAAGGTAGTTAACAAAATAAATTCATATCAGGTATTTTTTATTTAACATGCTTGGAATTTCTAAATGTGAATGGATCAAAACTGTTTAAATATGATGCATTTGCAATGACCACATATTCTATAAGAGTTCCTACATTTAAGTATTACATATTTCCCTAATGTAATAAATTATAAATCTTTTCTCAATAAGAAAATCCCAATCAAGGAAATAAAATTGTATCTCAGGACTATTAACTAATTCCCTTAGAATTTTACTTACAGGTTGTAATACTATTTCTTTCAGAGGCAATAAAAATTTTTGAAATTCATGTAGTCACAAATTCTTATTCTTATCCATCACTGAGCAGTTAGATTGTTGTACTGATTATAGCGTCTCAGCACCAGTATACAAAATTGGTAACATAATGAGAATGATTTGAAAGTTAGAAGAGTTACTGTAGTGCAAGAGATCATTTCACTAGCCAAAGGTTCACACCCAGTTTATATGTAAATAAACCAGCTAAACAAAAATAGTATAATTATAGTATGGATCGTATACAGTAACCCATATCTTTCATGAGGGTTGAGAATTAGAAAATGTTCATTTTAGATGCTGGGCTCATGTATTGAAAGCCTCCCTATATGTAGAAAGTCAGTCCTTATACTATGTGATTATACTATTTGATTAAAATATTAATGAGTAAAAAACTGACATTGGCAGGCATGATTATGTTAAAAGTTTTCTAATTTTATAGCATATTAGTATACTTTGCAACTTCTGGTGTCAAAGCACAAACAATAAACATATTTCCCAACATAATAAGATAATTAACCTGGGAAGCGATGCTGAAAGAGTTATTGTGACTCTAATCAACTCCTCACCAATATATCTTGCTTTTCCTTCAAAAACATGCAAATACATATCAAGGGAATTCAACTAGCTGTCACCTGTCCACCTGTACAAACTTTTTTCTCCTAATTGTGAACAATATCATTTGTTTATTCTTTTTAAATTTAATTTGAAATGGAAATTGAGACCACAACTATACCAGTTGTCTATATACATTCATTGGGATTAGTCCATCGAAGTCTATTGAAGGATAAACTGGAAAATTTGTCAACATGTCAAATCCCAGAGAACATTATAAATGATTTAATAATCAATATACAACATATAACATTTAATAAAATAATATATATACATACTGAATATTATAAATAAAAATTTATAGTGTCTTTTTACTTCAATTCATTTGTATGTGTGCTTGTGTGTGTTTTGTGTGTGTGTATGTGTGTGTGTGTGTGTGTGTATTTATGTGTAGGTATCCATGCCAATGCATGTTTCTGGAGATTCAATGGAACTGCATTTCTCCATTTAATCATCATACTTATTTGACTATTGCAGTGTTGTCAATAAGGTCTGCTACAGCCAAATCTCACACTGGAATTTAGTTGAAATTAGAATCATTGTAAGATGTGAGTTTTAAGAGATGTTCAAATCATTCTGGTATCACCCACAGAAAAAGAAGTGGTGTAATTCCTTTCAGAGAGATTATTTTAAGAGGAGAGTTTTGCAAATCATGTGCCCTGTTGTGCTGCCTTTGCTTTGCACAAGTACTTTCTATGATATCTCAAACAAAATCCAAATAAACACTAACATCATTACTTTAGAATTCCTGACATTTGAGTCATAATGAACTCTTTTTCTTTATAAATTTTAAGGCCACAGATTCTGTTATAAAAATAGAAAATAAAATAAATATCTAATACTAAGTAAACACTATTATTTCTATACACTTAATATTTGTCAGATCCATTGTTTCCCTAAAAGGGCATTTCCCCAAACACATTTTCCTTAGTCTTTTAAAGGCCAAAGCCTCACAGACTTCATACACATACAGCTT
Source organism: Mastomys coucha (assembly GCF_008632895.1). Classification (NCBI taxonomy): domain Eukaryota; kingdom Metazoa; phylum Chordata; class Mammalia; order Rodentia; family Muridae; genus Mastomys; species Mastomys coucha. The sequence goes on from NW_022196915.1 coordinate 77,208,674, forward strand.
CCCCTGCCAGTTTTCACTATCATAACCATGTCTTTATTCTAGCTCATCAACTGGACCCATCAGCTATATGCTAGCCAATTTCAAACTTGTCCTATTCTCTTTACCTATACTTGAATGTCATTATCTCCTTTTGAGGTAACCAAAATGTTCCTGTATTGGTCTCTTGTTTCATTTAAGTATCCCTTAAATGGTGGATGCAAGAGGTGGATGCAAGAGAAGACACATTATAATGGAAACTATAAAGATGTGGTTGACTTGTCACTTACCCATATCATTACAACACAACGGCCTGGCTTGCTCCATTTTCCCACAAACTCCCCAGTGAGTCCACTGCACTGACAAAGCCTTCTAAATGCACAGGAGACACTGCTTCTTCTCTTCTCCTCTACTTGCCTTCTCTCTGGGCCGTGCTTTAGAACACACTTTCATGTCTGCTTGGCCATTCATTCTAGTTGCCAGTAGATTTTGTATCAACATATATATTTGTTAAGAAAATTGTTGAATGAAAATAAACCTCAATCATCAGAAAGCATTTTGCTCTTATAAAAATAATTTTGATGAATAGCTGGCTAAGGTTAGCCTGAGTTCACAGCAGTAGCAACAGAGAAGATCACAACACAGAGCTGGAGAGGAGACAGTGATGAAGGACACCACTTTCGTTTCCATTATCTTTGGAGCTGGAGTATTCATTAAGAAGATCTTTTGATAATGTGTATATATATACACATATATATATATAGTTTATATATATATATATAAACTTTAGTAAGAAGAGAATTTTTTAAAAAAATAAAATACAAGTTTTCTACAAGATTCCAAACTGTCATCTGGCTGAACTGTCACATGACTTGGAGCTATGTTGGTTTTGTTGTTGTTTATTTATTTTGAGCTTTTTTAAAAGTGTAAATAGATTTCTTCTTCTTACACAATATATCCTTATTATGTTTTCCCTCAACTTTACTCTTCCCAGTCTCTTTCCAAATCTGTTGCCACCTATTTTCTTTCTGTCTCTCACTAGAAAACAAAGAGGATTAAAAGAATAATAATTAATATAATAAAATATAATTTGATATAATGTGAAATAATTAATATAATATGATAAAACAAAATTTTTGCAATTAAAAAAAAAACAAAGCACGAGGACCAGAGATTGATTCATTCATACACTCAGGAATCCCATAAAAACATTAAAATGGAAGCCATAATACATCCTCAAAGCACTTGGTGCAAACTCATGAAGCCTAACCTGCTGCTTCAGTCTCTTTAAGTTATCAAGAGCTTTGATTATCTTGACTTAAAGGAATTAGTTTGCTTAATATCTTCCATTTCTTTTGGCTGTTATATTCTTTTAGCCTCCCCTTCACCTAGACCAGAGAGGAGGGATGTGAAGGAGACATACCATTTAGAACTGAATGTTTCTTTTGTTTGTTTGTTTGTTTGTTTGTTTGTTTTATTGGTAATTTTCCTTATTTATATATCCCATGTCATCCCCCTTCCCAGTTAAACACCCATCCCCTCGCCACGTCCCACTGTTTCTATGACAGTGCTCCCCTACACACCCACTCACCCAATAAAGTGTCCTAGCTTTCCCCTATGCTGGGTCATCTAGCCTCCACAAAACCAAGGGGCTCCCCTCCTATTGATGCCAGATAAGGCCATACTCTGCTACATATTCAGCTACAATCATGGGTCCCTCCTTATGTACTCTTTGGTTGGTAGTTTAGTCCCTGCGAGCTTTGGGGACTCTGGTTGGTTGATATTGTTGTTCTTCCTGTGGAGTTGCCAACCCTTTCATCTTTTTGAGTTCTTCCTCTAATTCCACTCTTGGGATACTTGAACTTAGTCCAATGGTTGGCTGTATGCATTCACATCTGTATTGGCCAGGCACTGGCACAGCTTCTCAGGAGACAGCTATACCAGGCTCCTATCAGCAAGCACTTCTTGGCATCAAAAATAGTGTTTGTGTTTGGTGTCTGCAGATGGGAATAGATCCCCAAGTGCGGGAGTCTCTGGATGGCCTTCCCTTCAGTCTTTGCTCTACTCTTTGTCCCTGCATTTCCTTTTGACAGGAGCAATTCTGGATGAATATTTCTGAGATGGGTGGGTGGTCCCATCCCTCAAGTGGAGGCTGTGCCTATCATCTGGATAAGATCTCTACAGGATGTAATTAATCTCTCTCCCCTTTGTTGGTATTTCATCTAATGTCTTTCCTGTTGGGTCTGTGGAACCTCTTTGTTCCCTGGCATCTGGGACTTTATAGTGTCTACCCCCAGTTGCTCATCCCCGACACCTTTTCTCTCACACCTGATCCTGTCCCCCTTTCCCTTCACCCTCCTCACTCCCTAACAGATCCTTCTTTCCCTCTACCTGGTACAACTTGCTTCTCTTAGCTTTTGATTGAATTTATCTGCTTGGAAAAAACTTCCTCTGAGTTCCATGAATTGAACTGCACTGATTGCAATGGAACTAAATGGAACTGCACAACCTCAACTACATTCAAATGAACTGCACGAACTGAACAGCTCCAAAGTGACCTCAATGCCTGACACTGCTCTTGGGCAGCTTTTCCTTGTCTATTGACAAGTTGGGCTCATGAGCATTGAGCATATGTGAATTGACCTATCGTATCTCTGACTCATTCTGTCAAATCTTTCTCTGATCCATCATTTTGTCTGTCCCTCAATTAGACGTCACTTTTTGGTATTAGAATTGTATACTAAGGGCATTCCTGTATTACAGATAGATCTCAAAACCCTATGGTTTTGGATATTATCTCTTGCCAGATTAGCCTTGTTGCTGGATTAAAATTCCTGAACACCCTAAGTACCTAGTCTATAGCCAAGACTAAAGGTTACTCTGCACACACTGATGTGGAACGATCTTAAAGAAATGGACACACAGAGTAAGTAATAACAACTCACGGAACCTAGAAAAAACTCACACTGGCTCGAAAGCTGTAAGTTATTTCTCCGTATAAATCTAAAGTTATATTCCATGTTATTTAGGTCTAAAAAATATTCTCTTCACATGAATAGGCAGGCAAATTAACATACCTGTATAAATCGGTGTCATTCACAAGAAACATTAAGGGTAGCATTTTCAAATATTCACTCAGTAGGAAACCTGCATATTATGTTTCGTACTAATATACAGATATCTGGTAAACATTAACTGTTATTTTTAAGTTTCAAAAATGTTAAAAGATCATTCATGAATTATTTTAGAGATAAAAATAAATTACATCCTCAAAAATACAAAAAATAAATAAATAAATAAATAAATTACATCATTCAGTTCAGTTTTACCTAATTAATATTTGCCTGTTATGCTTCAGCAAGCATATTCAAAAAGTGCATTAAATCATGAGTATCATTTATATCTTGTCACTATTATGCCATAGTTAGAGAAAAAATACTATTATTTTTCACTCATTGGTCATTTTATTTAACAGCCATATAGAATTTGAATTTAACACAAAATTCATATTTTGTTGCATTTCTTCTCATAGTGTTTTTTTATTTTTATTATAGAAATGCTGTTTTTTCACCTTATTTATATACCTTCTGTACAGAGGAGAAAGTTTAGTTTATTATTGGTGAGGTAAAATTGTAAAAATATATTTTACATCCTCTAGATGTATTGGCCTTAGAATTCTTCATACTATATACCCACATGGTAGTACTATTTTATCAGTGTCAACTTATACTGCTGTGTTGAACTATAGGCAGTTGTGGGGTTTTGCATTTTTTTATTTTTATTGCAGGTTTTAACATTTGGCACTCTCAGTATGTACTTATTCCTGTAACATCTGATGATATTTCTCTGTCTATTTCTGCTAAGTTATAATTATGCCTAGAGTTGTAGGGTGTAAAAATTTATATTTGATTATAATAATTAGCATTTCCTAATCATATATTTTTAGTATATCCATAATCATATGGAAATTGATAGATAACATATAAAGATTTGCACTTACAGGAATAAATAGAATAACTATAGTAATTTGTAGTCATATCTCTTATGCTATCATGAAAAATTTATATGTAGTCTAATTACTACTTTACTAAAATTCATTAATTTCTAAAACAGAATCTCACCATGTAAACTGAGGCTTGCTTATTGCTGGGAATGACCTGAAATGGAGAGAAATCTTCCTGTCTCTTGAGTCTCATGATTGCTGAGATAATTATAGATACAGGGCATGAAACTGATCATTTCTGGTTTATAGAGCTAAAATGTAATCATTTTATAATTCTATATATAATTTATTTCTTGGAGTAGAAATTATCAACATTGCACATTTAAAAAAAATGTTTCTTCTAGTACAACATAATTGAGTTTGAAAATGTGTTCTCACACCATAGCATTCAGAGAAAGCCAATACTTAAAATTCTTGAAGGAATTCTTAACGTTCCTTTATTTTAAAATGCATATAATGTCACCTGGAGGAATTTTAATCCAGCAAAGTGGCTGTGCTTGGAAAGGATCCCATATCTGGCTGGAACGCAATATACCTTTGATCTCTCTGGCTGTAGTCCAGACATGCCTTTAGTATACAACTTTAATCCCTAACAATAACATCTAATTGAGGGGCATACAAAATGATGAATCACAGAAAGATTTGACAGACAGAATGAGTTAGAGGTAATATCTACCCAGATCTCATGAGAACAGGAAAGAGAGGCTACTTAAAGGCAGCAAGGAAGAGTCACGTGAGTTCACTTCGTTTAATTTCAGGTCAGTTTGGAGCAGTCCAGTTTGGTGTAGTTAAGCCCAGTTCAGAGTAGAGCACTTGAGATTAGAGCAGTTCAGTTCCTGGAATTCAGAGGCAATCTTTTGCAAGCAGAGGAATTCAGTCGGAGGGCAAAAGAAGTCAATTTGAATCAGTCAGCTTGAACTGGTGTTTGAGTTTAAGCAGCGAGCAGAATTCATAAAGACCTAGAAAAGGTGAGTTTATTCAGCAGTAAGTCTCAGAGGCTGAAACATTTTAGGCATAGTTTAGCTGTCAGAGGGTGGAATCAGAAGGCTTTAAGGTCTGGGCTGGAAGAAGCTTAGACTGTATGGAGGCTAGTAGCATTTGAGAAGATGTATGCCCTGCTGGCTCTGTTCCAGGGATGAGAACGGTCTTCTTTTGTGTCCATCCCTGACCTGGCACAGGCCTAGGAAGAGTTTCAAAGACACCCTCTGGGCTCAGTTCCAGCCATGTATTTGCATACACTGAGTATGACTCTGATCTCACCCTGTCATCTGAGAAAATAAATGTGACATTTACAATTACAATATCATAACAATATACTTTTCTAATTTTCAGGATTTTTTTCTTCCAATTCTGGACATATCCCTCGACCAACATTACATTTTAAAAGTTGCAATGAGAGGAAAGAGTGATGGTGAGAGAGTGTGTGTATGTTTATCAGTATGTTGACTATTCTATAGTATGAAAAAACCACAAAGTCTAAATTATCTATCAGCTGAGAAGGCTTGAGTCACAGACATCAAGTTCTTATGCTGCTTTTGGCATCATGTGTATTCCATGATATTTTGCAGCAGTGGACAGTAGCAGACAGACATGTGAGAGTTACCATAGGCAGATGGCTTCTAATGTTACAGGTCTCATGCCGGATAGTATTTCACATCACTTCTGTGAATTTACGCCCTTGGGTAGACCTAGGGCACTAACACTCTAAGCTCTGTAAGGGCTAAGGATTTTTGTATGCAGAGTCAGGGTCCTTTACTCCCTTAAAAGCGTCTTGTGTTGCAGCTTCTGGACAGGCCCTTGATATTAAGATTTCTCAGACACTGACTATTGCTAGGATCATGGACCTAACATGTCTAAGAAACTTAGCTTTAAAAAGTAAGACAGCTGTTTTTAACTCATCTAGTGGCTAAAGGTATGAGTTCCCCCTCTATCTTTACTCCCTTCTCTCTACTTCACCCTCAATTCTCTGTGGACTTTCTACTTTCCTAAGTCCGTTGTTCTTTCTCAGTCACTCTCTTCCTGTTCTGATGTCTCTTTTCAGCTGCAAGTTCAAGGTCACTTGCTGGTTTGGAAATATTGCTCTGCGGCTGCCACCACACTGCCCTTGGTGCCTCTATGCTATTTCTGCAATTTCTATTACCTGCTCAACACACACTACTTAAAGCCATAAGGCAAACAAAAACAAAAACAAACAAACAGACAGACAAATCCTAGTCTTTGAGCATTATTAGAAACATCACTAGAGAATGTCACACATATATATGACTTAATAAATCAACTGAATAGTTAGATCATGCAACAAGAAAGGGCGTAGTTGCACCAATCACTGTGGAGAGTAGATGCAAATGGAGATTTCATGTTTGCAGCAATTACACTCAACATTGATACAAATGGGGAAAAAATATCTAGTACAGACTGTTTCAAAGGGCTTTAGTTGGATCTGCACTGTGATTAAGCAATCATCTGTGGTTACTGTGTGTCTCTCTAAAAATCATCTGTAGTGTTCAAAGAAAAGATGCTTGGTCTAAGAGTTGACTCTGACTGTGCTTTATTCAAGGGAGCAACTAAGAATGAAATTCATCAGTCTTTGGTTTAGGGCTGCTCGGGCCCTAATTACTTTGCATGTTAACTATAAAATAAACAGAAGGAGCAATTGTAAAAGTAGAAAACTATTAAGTTTGATAGATTTTAATAGGGTTTTAATAATTCTCAACAACTACTCAGAGTCTCAGGTAAGTATTAATTTTCTTATCACTTTAACTCATTGATGTTCATTATCATTTTAACTCCTTGATTTTTTATTTCACATATAAATGTATTTTTATGAATTACAGACTTATTTAACATCTCATTGTTGGGTCATAAATCTAAGAAAAAATGTCTTAGGTACATATATAACATATCAAAAATGGATCTGATCTCTAGGTTCTCCAAGAATCCCTTATTTTCTGTTAACAGCTCTTACCTGCCATATTATACCTTCTACTCAGAACTCTTCAGCCAGGGACTTGCTTCTTTTTCCTCAGAGGCTCTTCTTTATATTATCCAACCATTTTAGCTAATTGGTCTTTTTCATCCATTCTTTAACTCCTGGCCTCTTGGCTTGGCCCTTCCCTCTCTTCCCTTTTCTCCCTCTTCTCTGAACATTGCCTAGCTCAGTCTGGTTTGGTTCACTTTAGACTCTCTCAGGTGTCCCCACCTCCTTTGGCCATGTTCTCTCTCCACTAAACTTTGTCCTTGGGACCAGTCATGTCATTTCCTTTATATTTCTTTATTCATTCACTCATTTCTATGATTCCTTGAATCAATAACTTTCAATTTCTTTTCTAAGGGAGGTGTATTAGCATTAAATGAAGCATTGATAGGAAAAAAAAGATAAAAAGAAAACACACACACACACACACAAAGAAAAAAAACCCACAAGGCTCATGGGAAATGGAGTCAGAGATTATTCTAGAGCCATTTGTAGTGACCCTGGCCACAAAATACAAATTTTGGTTAGCCTAAGTTCCATGATCCAATCTAACATGGGAAGAAGAGTTTCTACCAGGTGGAACTACATATATATACATATGTGTATATTTGTATATATATATATATATATATATATATATATATGTGTGTGTGTGTGTATATATGTGTATATATATGTATATATGTGTATATATATAGTTTTAAAAAACAGAGAAAGTCATAAAACAATGCAAATTAAAAATTTATTGGAAGGTACTTTGGTGAAACACTATGAAGCTGTGTAAGGTTTTTGAGAGCTTGTAAGAAAACTATAAATAAACTATAAATAGGCAAGACAAGAGTCTTGTAAACTCTGTTCCTCTATAACATAAATTTCTGTTCTTGGAATATGTTTTCCCATGCCACACCCAGGTGTCATCAATAGGAGTTCGTTTTGCTTCAGATTATCCTTCGTTTTACCCATTATGATTCAGAATGATGTTTCAAGCAGTGTTCATTCTGAATGTATATAGCCTAAAGTCATGTGACCTTGCCCTAGTAACAAATAAAACTTGAACTCAAATGAATCTTGCTTATATGACCTTGCTTAATCCTCAAAAAGCCTTCGGAATTAAGTTGTCTGAATAAAGTTGTCTATTGCATGAGACTTTATTTTTTAGGTCCAACTCTCCCAAATAGAGCTGTGTCAGTACATCATAGGAGCAAGTCCATCAGAACTGGGAAACCTTTTCTGTAGGCTCGAGATGTTCTCTGATTGTATTTTTAGCTTTTCTATTGGTAAAAGCTCGTTCTCTGCTATGTCAATAGATTCTAAGATTTTCTTTTTGTTTGTTTTTATCTATTGTCATAAGATGCTAGATCTGACGCAGAGAAAGGAAAGGAGTGGCTGTTCTGGAGAGCAAGTATTTAGCCAGAGATAAAATAATTAGCTTCTCCGCAGTACTTGGAATTTAACTACCCAATTCGTCTCTGAAGATATACATTGCTTTCAGGAGTTTTCATTCACAGTCAGATAGAGCTTCTTTTCAGGAGTTGTCATTCACCAAAGACTTTGGGTGTCCTGGGCTAGAATTTTAAAAATATATATTTTTGCTCATACTTAACTGATTTTCTCTAGTTGAAAACATCTGACTTTCTTAGAGAAATGTACACATTTTAGGTAAAGATTTATTCTATTTGCCCAGACATTATGTAAGAAACATTAGTGTTTAAACTACAAAGATAATTGAGTGCCTATATTAACAAAGAGAGCTAGAGGAATTAGGCAGAAGTCATTATTAGTGGAGATTTTTATCAGTTTGGAAAAAAAGGCACTCCACCCCCTACATTTAAGGTGACAGGCATATCACCATAGTAGAATCATTGTTAATATTCTCATTGCTCTAGAAGCCAGCCTGTCATTCTGTGCTTTTGTCTAGATTCAAATTTCTCCTCCTTAAAAAAAATCATGAAATAATATTTCTAACAGCAGTGATTAATAGATTTGCACACAGTTTTTACTTCACCATCTTTCAAAGCAGTTTTCTTGGAAAATTCCTCCTGACAACTTTCCCTTCACATCTTTAAGTAATTTGCTAATAGCTCATGCCATAGTCTCCTTGCTACTGTTAAAATATCAGTTATCAGTATCATTATTGCTTTGTAAAGAGAATACCTTTATCTTTGTTGCATTTGCACATTTGTTACTTTAAGTGCAATAGTTTCCTGTAGTATACCTCTAAGACTCCCTTCCTTCCCTCCTTCCTCCCTTCCTTTATTCCTTCGCTCCCTCCTTCCTTCCCTCCTTCTCTCCCTCCTTCCTTCCCTCCTTCTCTTCCTCCTTCCTTTCTTCCTTCATTCCTTCCCTCTCTCCCTTCCTTCCTCCCTTCCTTTCTTCCTTCCTTTCTTCCTTCCTTCCTCCTGTCCTTACTCCCTCCTTCTTTCTGTCCTGCCTTCCTTTCTTCTTCACCCCACCAGCTTATCTCTGATTCCCTGATTCCAGCTCCCATTTTGTTTCCTTTCCTTATTTTCCTTCCCTAAACTCAAACGATTCTCTAATACAATTATTTTTTAATATGTTTCTATTTTTGAAATACAGTATGTTGATCACATTATTTAAACTTTTGTTTCTGAGTAAATCCTTGATTTTTTAAAAAGTATTCATGGCCCTTTGAGTGTAAACTAATAGTTTTAATTATACCTATTCAACAAAATAGAGGGCCTTTCATCTAGGGTACATTTTCATCAATCCAAGTAACAAAGGATCCATGTTTATATTGTTATTTTAGGAAACCTGACTAGTTTCTAATTAACAGCTGATGATGATCTATTACTTGTCGCAGGACTTTTTATGGCTTACAACCATAACTTTGTGAGACCTTTTACAAGGTCACCTTCTCACAATTAGAAATCAGTGTAGAATTAGACTTACTTTGCAGCCATTTGTTCTGGCAACTTCTGGACTTGAACACTCTGCCAGTGGGGTAGGTTTTATTATTGGGGTGTCTCTAACTTTTTTTTCTCATCTCTCTCCCAAGGATTTGGACATTCATGCTATCTGCTTATGTTATTTTATCTCTGCATATATTTATCCACTTTTCACATTAGCATACATCTGCATAGCTATGTGGGAAAGAAAGAAAACTACCTACCTTTCTTCATTTTAGGATTGAAAATTGCCAAGAGTTTTAACTGCATCTATAAGAAACTATGACATGTTTCATAATATTCTGTCATTGCCAGAGGTGCGCATAGGTATGAACATTGATTTTCATGGCTCACCATAAGAACATCTAAATCATATCCCTAACAATAGTTCCTATTTTTGCACTACATACCAAGAAACTTTCATTTTGTAAATGATTACAACAAAGTATGGGAAAATATTCAATCATGTCCTCCATTTTGCAGTTGAAATTATTGGGCAACCTTTACAGCTAACAAAAAATGTGGGTACAATAAATCAAGTATGTGAATGGTATACATGATAAAAACCTTTTGGTGAAGATAATGGAATTATTATTGAAGTTTCAAGTACTTAAGCTCTTTGATTTATCAACACCACTGATAGTTACTCATTGTAAAAAAAAGGTGGAAGTTACATGGGTAAGCTTTAATTTTACACTAAATATTTATTATAATAAATCAGTGAAGGAAATGAAAAGAATGGATTCAAATGCCAGAGCTGGTTAACTTATGACCAACTATTCACACAAGACATCAAAATATGTATATAATAAAACTAATGGTTCCAGAATACAGTCATATTTTATTTTTAAAATGATTACTTTGTTTATGGATGCATAGCATTAGAAGATCCAATATATATTCTTAAGTGAAATCAATAGTAAAACTGAAGATGTACATACATACAGAAAAGCATATGTTAGATCAGTGTTAAAAACCAGAAAGTCTTTATTGCATTGACTGAAAAAAAATGTAATGTATCCATCAGCCTCTAGGCTATTTGAGTGAAAATATTAATGTCTGTGTTTGTCATTTATGAAATGCTGCATAAAATTTAATTATTTTAACCTGAACATTGTTTCTTCTCATGTTTAGTGTCCTTGTATTATTTTACATTGTATTACTTTCTAAGTAGTTTTCTTAGAATACTGCATGGGGAAAATACAGATGAAGCAATCAAGTTCTGTAAATGTAAAAATAATATTTTGAGCTGAATGTGCAATAACAGACCTTTAATCCTTCCACAGCACATGGAGGAGAGGCAAGTCTTTGTGAGTTTGAGACAGGTCTTGTCTACATAATGATTTTCATGCTAGCTGGGGCTACATACTGTATTCCTCTTTTAAACAAACAAATAATAATTGGCAGTTTACTGAGTGGCTGCTAATATCTTTATTCAAGAGCAACTTCTTTTTATGTATATGCTGTGACTCTATAACTTGAAATTCAGTACTTGGAAATAAGTTGCCTCAAGGTAATATCTTTAAGAATGACAATTTATAAAAGCTTATCTTTCCAAAGTTAATAATAGCTCTCATTATCCTCAAAAATGCATACAAATATGACAAACAATTGGTTGAAATTAGGGCACTAGAGAACTCTGGGTGTCAATGTTGTTCTTGAATTCATACATGGATTAAACCTTAATACAGATAACAGATACTGCCAGAGAACAGCAACCATAACTATTAATAAACTTGAACAAGTAAATAATTCTTATAAATTATTTAAAATTACATTTCATTTTCATATGGTATGAATATCTTATCCTCAATACTTAGAAAGTTGGTAACAATCAAAGAGCATTCCTAACAATTATGCATATTTCTGTAAATTCATTGATTTTTCTGAATGAAACTGAGATGCATTACATCAGCTTCAAAGTATTTAATTCATATTAATATCCCACAAAACACATTTATCCCTTATTATGTAATGAGATATAAAAGTGCTTAATTTTGGCAGTGTTTGATAAAAAAGACTGAATGTAACTAATACCCTTTCTGCCATTCCCTCTTTTTTATGGCACTCTAACAAGCCAGCAGCTGAGCCACACAAAGGACATTTGACACATAAAGAACACAGATGCCAAAGTCAGGAATAAAATTTTTAGCATTAACATCTGTGTCCATGCAAAACTCTTGGCTCTTCTTCATTTTGATCCAATATGGCTGTTGGATTGTTGATTCTTCTACTAACTCTGATTAAAAGCCCTGCCGACCTGCCCAAGAAAACAAACCTGGAGAAACTTTGTAAAGCTTTCTCTTAGGAACTAATCTTCTGGGTACTGGGTAGCCAAAGTTCATAGGATTTTTGAAATTTCCAAATAGAAATAAGAATAAAAACAACCAATTTTCCAAGAATAAACTCAAATCTGTTCTCTATATTCCTAGATGATTCTCAAAATTGTTTTCAAAAATTAATCATCATTAATGAAAATTTTCAGAACTGGAAAGTTATTTGATTAACTGAATCATATTCTAATAATTTCTGAAAAAATTTATCTTAGGAATAATAAAATCTTCCATATTAATTTTGGTGACATTAATGACATGTTCTAAAATTTGTAGCAAACCACAAACACTGAATTGAACTGCACTGTTGCCTTTTTCAATAGAAATGTTTATAATATTATCATAAATATGGGAAGGTCTTAACAAAAACTTGTTGCAAGTTAAGACTGTTATGTGTCTAATGGTAGAGGAAATATTTCCCTATTTTCTGATATCCTCAATATAGACCAAAATTTCACTTACTATTTCTGTTCCTATAATTTCAATTTTATTCTACTTTTAAATATTAAACTCAGTTCTAATTATGTCATTTGGTTTAAAATACTTTTTATATGCAAAAAAATATATGGAATGAAATAAAACTCAAACATAAACTAGCCAAGAGGTAATTTCAAGTAAAGCCAAAGCAAATACTCAGTTGTTACTAATATAAGAGTATTGCAAAAATAACTTCATGTACTTTGATGAGAGCCAGATAAACATTCTTCACTGTGCTAAACACAAATTTCTACCATACCAAGAGGCAAAACACAGGGTGAAACTGTTATTCTTTGAAATAAATATTAACAGATATTCAATTACTAACATGCATATGAAACACCTTAATTTATCTCCAAAGCTAATTACTCTTTAGCTTTAGAGCCATTCATATTGGGTTTTGTGTGTTGAGGTTTTGTGTGTAGAGGAATCATTTGGATGACATTGTCAGCTCTTGTTGCCAAGTTGTGACATTTTCTTCCAAAGAGAGCATCTGGCTCTTTGGCAAAATCCATTGGTAGTTTTTCTGCACCTCTACGTCCGTTACATGGCTGGATGCTTTGGAAGAACATTTTTTACACTGCTGAAATGAAGGACTATATAAATCACTGAAACATTCAGTGATGTTGATTTAAGTACTGGTTTAGGAAGTAGGACTACATACAGATAAACAGCACAGATTCTTTACACCAAGAAGTTTCTATAGTGCTTGTGTGTCTCAAATGTATGTGCTTAACAGGCGTTTTATAAATTTGGTGCAGTAAAATAAAATAGTGGGGTCTATAAATGTATTCTTTATATATTTCACATTGATTAATTGAGCAGTTTCAAAAGGAAACACACACACACGCACATATGTGATACAAATTCTACCACTAGCCCAGGGTGTCCTCAAACTCATGATCTTCCTACTTCTGTCTCCCTCAATAAATCTTACGTGCATGAGCCATCACTACCAACTGGACATCTCTTATACCAAATGAAGCTTCCAGAATCAGGATTGGGTTATATGTAATTGAGTTTTTGGTCAAAAAGTTTCCATGGGAATCCCCCAAGACAATCAGGCTATTGCCAGGAATGGTGGCTCTACACAAACTGATGGTTTTTACCTATCTACGAAATGATGATCTGGCCCTATTGCCGAAGACATTACAGATACAGCTCATAAACATTTTACTAAAGCAACATAAAAATAAAATGACTCCTGACTACATTACTCTGTATGCCTTGTGTATCTGTGCTTTGCTTAGTCATCATTGCAGATGCATCTTCCAGTAACAGATGGGGGTATATACAGAGACCTACACCCAGACAATATATAGGTAATGAAAGACCTAAGACACTCAGTCCTAAAAGGAATTTCCCCTTCAAATCTCCCCTCTCATAGCCCAGGGAATTTTGTAGAAGAGGTGGCAGAAAGAGCAAAAGAGCCTGAGGTTATGAAGGACACCAAGGAATCCAAGACCTGTAGACACAATAGGACTAGTACACATATGAAATGATAAGAGACTGTTGTAGCATGCACAGGGTCTGCACAAAACTGCACATGATGGGATTCTAAGGCAGAGAAAAGTAGATACATGCTAGAGGCTATCACCAAATCATTAATTACAAATGAAAAAACCTTTTTTCTTCAAATGAGTCTTACTGGGGAAACAAGCCACACTAAGGGAAGGATGAATGCACATAAGTAGATACCACTCAATAAATCAATCAATAAACAAACAACAAATAAATAAAAATCAATAGCACCTTTGGAGGCTCTTTGCCTCATAATGATAAGTTGGGGATTTTTGTTTTTTAACCTTAGATGTCCTTTACTTATAAATCATGGATACAAGCCAGGCAGTGGTAGCTCATGCCTCTAATCCCAGCACTTGGGAGGCAGAGGTAGGCAGATTTCTGAGATTGAGGCCAGCCTGGTCTACAGAGACAGCCAGGGCCACACAGAGAAACCCTGTCTCAAAAAACCAAAAATAAAATAAAATAAAATAAAATAAAATAAAATAAAGTAAAATTTAAAAAGTTAAGATTAATCATGGATACTGATTTTTGGTTTCTATATGACTCCTGTGTGTCTCTGCATCTACATATATTTCTGGTGCTTTTCCCTTGCTAAATTTATTCTTTGATTGTTTTTGTCATATTCTGCATATACTGATTTAATTGTTTGTTTCTTATTTTGTTTTCTCTTTTTTAAAGTTTGTTTTTGTTTTTGTTTTTTTGTTGTTGTTTCTTTTGGTTTTTCGAGACAGGGGTTTCTCTGTGTAGCCCTGGCTGTCCTGGAACTCACTCTGTAGACCAGGCTGGTCTCGAACTCAGAAATCCGCCTGCCTCTGCCTCCCAAGTGCTGGGATTAAAGGCGTGGGCCACCACCGCCTGGCTTATTTTGTTTTCTTATTGTTCCTTAGAAGCCTGTTTGATGAAAAAGAAAGACTGAAAGTATGTGGATCAGCTAAGAGGAAAGGGGAGGAGGAATTGGGAGGATTAGAGAGGAAAGTGTCAACAGAAAATACTCCATTAAATAAAATTTCACTAGCTCAGGTGCTATTTTTTTTTTTTTTTTGTGACAATTGTTTTAAGAAGAAATGTCATGGCCGGGCAGTGGTGGCACATGCCTTTAATCCCAACACTTGGGAGGCAGAGGCAGGCAGATTTCTGAGTTCGAGGCCAGCCAGGGCTATACAGAGAAACCTTGTCTCAAAAAAACAAAAAACCCCAAAACAACAACAACAAAAAAGAAGAAGAAGTAGAAGAAGAAGAAGAAGAAGAAGAAGAAGAAGAAGAAGAAGAAGAAGAAGAAGAAGAAGAAGAAGAAGAAGAAGAAGAAGAAGAAGAAGAAGGAGGAGAAGAAGAAGGAGAAGAAGAAGAAGAAGAAGAAGAAGAAGTGTCATGTGATCCCTGGTTGATACAGGGAAGGCCCTATTCCTAAGACTAGTTCAAAATTATAAGTAAACTCCACAGATAAAACAAATAGAAGAAAATACGTAGTTATGATGTCTTGGACTGAGTAAATAGTCATTGGACATAGGAGGAGTTGGAAGAGACATGATGAGGACAGTTTAAATACACTTTATGTAATTATTTATATATATATAAAGAAATATATATATTTCTTAAGATTTTGAATATTGTGTTTATAGGGTCCTCCCTCATCTGACCAAAAATATTGACAAAGAAAATAATTTCAGTAATATAAAGTGATATTAATACTTCAAGATACTTCTGTATTGCTTCAATTCACTTCAACAGATATGAATATAGTTCCTATAAATATAGAATTCATGATCAATAGAACACTAATAAGGCAGTATTATTTTCTTTCTCCTAGATTATAATTATGCAAGACACTAAGTTCTGATGAAATGATAAATAAGATACAGGAACAGATATATTTTAATATGCATTTTAGATTTATTACTTTGACTCAAATTTCAAATAAATACAAATGATCATAATTTTAGAAATATTTTGTAACGATAGATTACTTTATTTAACCTTTTACCTAGAATTACTAGGGATTTATTTGTATTCTATGGGATTAATACCTCCAGGTTCCCCCAAAACTCATTAATCTTGCTTTCCTTAAGAGTCTTATACTTATCAGAAAATATTTTGCCATCTGAAGATAAAAACTCAGATATCTTGATGACTCTAAGATAGTGGCATTTATATGTTCTTACATTGATTTGATGTTTCAGCATTGAAGGATTTGTAGAGGATAGCTTCAAAGATCAAAGTGAAAATGTAAAAACAAAGTGATAGCTTAACAGCTACAGGATCAACTGTGGTCATTATATTTTTCATGAGTAAATGAGGATGAAGCTGTTTGACAAACACCATAAATTATCTCCAATGTAGTTTAAAGATATGTATATGTATGTAAATATTTGATATCCTATATCCTATATTATAGAAGAAGATATAGAGAAGCACACCCAAAGTTTAGGTGACTCTCTGGGAACCAAAAGGTAAAGAGGAAAAGAATGATTGTAAGAGCCAGAAAGATCAAGGACACCATGAGAACATGCCCCCACAACACGCCCTAAGCCGGGTTTCTAAGGACTTACAGAGACTCAAGGAGCAATAATTGCTAGGTCTTCTGATGCAGGCTGTAGTTGTTTAGCTTGGGATTTTTGTGGGTCAGCTAACAGTGGAAGTGAGGATGTCTCTAACAAAAATTGCCTGCTCTTGTTTTGTTTTGTTTTGTTTTCTCCCTACTGGGTGTCACACCCAGCCTTGATATGTGGCATGTGCTTATTGCTGGGTTTGGTTGATAACACTGGGAAGATTGTTGTTTTTTTCTGAAGCTTAGCGGCAGTGGATCTTGGGGAGGAGGGAATGTGAGGTCTGGCTTGGCAGAAAGCAGGGAGAGGAGCCTGCAGTTGTGATCTATTGTGTAAAAGAAGAATAAAGGGGACAAAACAGGGTGGGGGAGTTGTGGCAAAGCAAAACATTGAAATAACATTTCCAGGTTTCTGTTTAAATGTTTGCAAAGCTTTGGAATGATTAGAGAACGCAAGTGTTTACACGTTGTAGAATAGAGGACACGTGGAGAGAAAGCCTTGAGCTCACACCCTTCTCCTTGCAGCCAAACTGCCCTGCTGAGAGGTTCACTAACCCTGTGGGTGTCCGGCCCATAACCCCACAAGCTGGCCCAGCTGAGGGGAGACAATCTGTCCAACAGATTGTGTCCAATGATTGAAATGACTTAATGAAGCGTTATTGCTCGCTTGAAGTTGGTCATGCAATATTACACTGTAAGGTACTGATCTCAGGACTGTTAAGCCAAAACACAGTGTGTAGGTCAGAAAGGGTGGACATGACAACAGACATAGGGATAGTTTTGTAGAAATTATCTTTGGGAGAAAGTCTTAAACACAATATCACGTAGGAGGCCTGGAAGATGATAAATACACTGATATTTTAAAGAGGGAAAATGTTACCCAATCTTATACACTTCTCAGTGAAGCGCACAGATGTTGGAATGGTGCATGAGAAAAGGGACATACAAAAGGAGCTATATCCAGTTTAGAAATCATTGTTTTTCTGATAACACAGAGATCTATATTGCTATCCAAACCTTAATAACATATTCTTACACTAAGAAACTAACAAGTATTTCCAATAGTGAGAATGGCTCTTTCAGTAGTGGATGGTGCTTAATTTACAAGTCAGAAGTCATGCCAACAAAGCACTTTTATCTGTTATCCCATTTTTTTTTGCACCAAAATATTTGACAAATGAAAAACTTAACAGCAGAAAACCATTCTTGATTGTCATAAACTGTGGGGACTTAATTATATTCTTTAGCCCCTGCATTATTCATTTATTTATGTATGAATTTGATTCACTATAGTAAATGCTATTTACATTTTTAATTGATTCCCAATAGTAGGGAAATATTAATAAATAATTATATATGTAACTGTTCATCTAATTTGACTATATGACTATATAACTGCATTAAATAAGTTCCTATATAACTCTAAGCTACCTGTCTATTATGTGAGGAAGTTATAATTTTAAAGTAAGAATAATCTATTTTTATAGATTTTGAATTATTTTTATAAAATAAATACTGGCATAAAATTATATCTAATTTTGAATATTTTTAGGAATATGCATGATTTGTTTGCCATTATATATTATTTGAAAACTGTTAGTATTTCTACATATGTGACAACATATGTAAAAAGGAAAGAATATGAATTTGTATATTAATAGGTAAACATTAGAGCTCTCTATGTTGAAATATCATATAGGAGACCATATATTATTGAAATCCCTACAAGTGTTTTTCAACAAATTATGTATGAAAAAATTACAACAAAAATGAGAGAATTTTAATGGGTTCTTTTAAAATTGTACATATACATAGTTCAATATAATTTTTCAAGCAATATCTTATTACTACAATTTATCTTTTATAAGAAAATTCTTCAAAATGCAGATGATAGCCAATTATGAATGATGCAGAGATAATTCAAAAACATTAATCTATTTCATACATAATGTATGTGGAATTACATAATATGCCTTGATTATTAAATGAATTTATAAAAAAAATTTCGAGAGCCAAACACCAATTCATTTGATTGAAAATAATATATGAAAAGACATTTTAGCTAAAAAAAAAAAAATAAGTGAAGTAAATCTATCAAATATCCCTGGAATAATTATTTGCTTTGGGGAAATAATATTGTTATTTTCAGTTACTGTTAAGTTCATTACATTCTAAATAATTAAATCCTAGCAAGTATTATCCTTTTTATGTGCCCTTGTATAAATATTGCACATGCCATTGTACATAGCTTGAATAATTTTAACCATTAAATTATGCTATTTTATTTCAAGACATTTTCAAGAAAAATTGACAAAGGCAAAAAAGAGAAGAACTTTAGTTTTAGATATTAATATACTCATTGATTCTCCAAACTACAATCCAAATAATTTTCCAACTTACTAACTTTTCCTTAAATATTTTTTCCATCTGAATGATAACTAAACATGTGGGCAAATGAAAATAAAAGTTATTATTTCACAATGTATAAATAAATCTGAACATCACATTGCTCAATATATTTATATATTTTTTTGATTTGGCAATTATACCTTAGTTAGAAAAAAATGATATTTCAGAGGTAAAAGCTCGATGGCTAATATTTCACAGTATTCAGTAACATCTGCATTAAAAAACAGTTTGTTATTTTAAATTCTCGTTGTTACTGATACTTTGATATGGAGAACAAGAATTTCAATTACATTTATTTTTATATCTCAAAATTGCTATTGTTAACGTTCTTTTTTATTAGATGTTTTCTTTATTTATATGTCATACAATATCTCTTTTCCCAGGTTCCCCTCCCCCCAAAAAATAAATAAAATAAAATAAAAAACAAAGCAAACCCCTGTTCCCTCACCCCTTGCCCTGTTAAACAACCCACCCTCTCCTGCTTACTGGCCATGACATTTCCCTACACTGGAGCATAGAACCTTCACAGGGCCAAGGGCCTCTCCTCCCATTGATGACCAACTAGGCCATCCTCGGCTACATGTGCTGCTGGAGCCATTAGTCCTACCATGTGTATGTACTCTTTGGTTGGTGGTTAAGTCTCTGTGAGCTCTGAGGGTACTAGCTAGTTCATATTGTTGTTCATCCTAAAGGGCCACAAGAACTTCAGCTCCTTGGGTCCTTTCTCTAGCTACTTCACTGGGGACCCTGTACTCTGTCCAATGGATGGCTGTGAGCCTCTAGATCTGTATTAGTCAGGTACTGTGAGAGCATCTCAGGAGACAGCTATATCAGACTCCTGTCATCCAGCACTTGCTAGCATCTGCAATAGTGTCTGGATTTGATCATTGAATATGGGAAGGATTCCCAGGTGGAGAAGTCTCTGGATTGTCTTTCGTTCAGTCTCTGCTCCATAGTTAGTATCTATAACCCCTTCCGTGGGAATTTTTTCACCCTTTTAGGAAGGAACGAAGTATCAACACTTTGGTCTTCCTTCTTCTTCAGTTTCTTGTGGTTTGTGGATTGTACTTTGTTTATTCCAATCTTCTGGGCTAATATCCACATGGCATGGAATGCATGCCATGTGTCTTCTTTTGTGATTTGATTACCACACTCAGGATGATTTTCTCCAGTTCCAGCCCTTTCCCCAAGAATTCATTGTTTTTTTGTTTGTTTGTTTGTTTTGTTTTATTGGTTTTTTTTGTTTGTTTTTAATATCTGAGTAGTACTCCATTGTGTAGATGTACCACATTTTCCGTATCCATTCTTCTGTTGAGGGACATCTGGACTGTTTCCAGGCTCTGGATATTATAAATGAGGCTACTATGAACATGGTGCACCATGTGTCCTTATTACATGTTGGAGCATACATATTCTGGGTCCTCTGGTATACTATGTCCAATTTCCGGAGGAACCGCCAAACTGATTTCCAGAGTGGTTGTACTAGCTTGCAATCCCACCAGCAATGAAGGAATGTTCCTCTTTCTACACAACCTTGCCAGCATCTGCAATCACCTGAGTTTTTTATCCTAGCCATTCAGACTTGTGTGAGGTAGAAACTCAGGGTTGTTTGGATTTGCATTTTCCTGATGACTAAGAATGTTGAACATTTCTTTAGATGCTTCTTAGCCTCAGTTTATAATTCTTTGTTTAGCTCTGTACGCCATTTTTAGATAGGGTTATTTGGTTCTCTGGAGTCTAACTTCTTGAGTTCTTTGTATATATTGGATATTAGCCCTCTATCAGATATAGAATTGGTAAAGATCTTTTCCCAATTTGTTGTTTGCTGTTTTGTCCTACTGACAGTGTCTTTTGCCTTACAGAAGCTTTGCAATTTTATGAGGTCCCATTTGTAGATTCTTGATCTTAGAGCATAAGCTATTAGTGTTCTGTTCAGGAAATATTCCCCTGTGCCTATTTGCTCGAGGTTCTTCCCCACTTTCTCTTCTATTAGTTTCAATGTATCTGGTTTTATGTGGATATCCTTGATCCATTTGGACATGAACTTTGTACAAGGAGATAAGAATGGATCGATATGTATTCTTCTACATGCCAACCAGCAGTTGAGCCAGCACCATTTGTTGAAAATGCTGTCTTTTTTCCACTGGATGGTTTTAGCTCCTTTGTCAAATATCAAGTGGCCATAGGATTGTGGGTTCATTTCTGAGTCTTCAATTCTATTCCATTTATCTACCTGCCTGTCACTTTACCAATACCGTGCAGGTTTTTATCACAATTGCTCTTAGTAAAAATTAAGGACCAGGCTGATGATTCCATCAGAGGTCAGAGGTTCCTTTGTTGTTGAAAATAGTTGTGGCTAACCTGGGTTTTTTGTTATTCCAGATGAATTTGCAAATTGCTCTTTCTAAGTTTGGGAAGAATTGAATTGGAATTTTGATTGGGATTGCATTGAATCTGTAGATTGCTTTTGGCAAGATGGCTATTTTTACTATATTAATGCTGCCAATCCATGAGCATGGGATATCTTTCTATCTTCTGAGGTCTTCTTCTATTATCTTCTCTAGACACTTGAAGTTTTTGTCAAACAGATATTTTGCTTGCTTAGTTAGAGTCATACCCAGGCATTTTATATTATTTGTGACTATTATGAAGGGTGTTGTTTCCCTAAATTCTTTCTCAGCCTGTTTACTCTTTGTGTAGAGGAAGGCCACTGATTTCCTTGAGTTAATTGTATATCCAGCTAGTTTGCTGAAGTTGTTTATCAGGTTTAGGAGCTCACAAGTGGAATATTTGGGGTCACTTAAGTATACTATCATATCATCAGCAAATAGTGATAATTTGACTTCTTCCTTTCCAATTTGTACCCCTTTGATGTCCTTTTGTTGTCGAATTGCTCTGGCTAGGATTTCAAGTACAATATTAAATAGGTCCAGAGAAAGTAGGCAGCCTTGTATAGCCCCTGATTTAAGTGGAATTGCTTCAAGTTTCTCTCCATTTAGTTTGATGTTGGCTACTGGTTTTCTGTATATTGCTTTTATTACGTTTAAGTATGATCCTTGAATTCCTGATTGTTCCAAGACTTTTATCATGAAGGGATGTTAGATTTTGTCAAACACTTTCTCAGCATCTAATGAGATGGTCATATTTTTTTCTTTGAGTTTCTTTATATATTGAATTATGTTGATGGTTTTCCATATTTTGAACCATCCCTGCATCCTTGGGATGAAGCCTACTTGATCATGATGGATGATCATTTTGATGTGTTCTGGGATTTGGTTTGCAAGAATTTTATTGAGTATTTTTGCATTGATATTCATAAGGGAAATTGGTCTGAAAATTTCTTTCTTTGTTAGATCTTTGTGTGGCTTTGGTGTAAGAGTAATTGTGACTTCATAGAATGAATTGGGTAGAGTACCTGCTATTTTTATTTTGTGGAATACTTTGAGGAGTATTGGTATTAGGTCTTCTTTGAAGGTCTGATAAAACTCTGCACTAAACCTATCTGGTCCTGGGCTTTTTATCGTTGGGAGACTATTACTGACTGTTTCTATTTTATTAGCAGATATGAGAGTGTTTAGATTATTGATCTGATCTTGATTTAAATTTGGTACCTTGTATCTATCTAGAAAATTGTCCATTTCATCCAGGTTTATCAGTTTTGTTGAGTATAGGCTTTTGTAGTAGGCTCACATGATTCTTTGGATTTCCTCAGTGTCTGTTGTTATGTCTCCCTTTTGATTTCTGATCTTGTTAATTACGATAATGTCTCTGTGCCCTCTAGTTAGTCTGGTTATTGGTTTATCTATTTTGTTGATTTTTCTCAAAGAAACAGCTGCTGGTTTCGTTGATTCTTTGTATAGTTCTTTATGTTTCTATTTGGTTGATTTCAGCCCTGAGTTTGATTATTTCCTGCCTTTGACTCCTCTTGGGTGAATTTGCTTCTTTTTGTTCTAGTGCCTTAAGGTATGCTGTCAAATTGCTGGTGTATGCTCTCTCCAGTTTCTTTTTGGAGGCACTTAAAGCTATTAATTTTCCTCTTAGGACTGCTTTCATTGTGTCCCATAAGTTTGGGTATATTGTGGCTTCATTATCATTAAACTCTAGAAAGTCTTTAATTTCTTTCTTTCTTCCTTGAGCAAGTTATCATTGAGTAGAATGTTGTTAAGCTTCCACATGTATGCGAGCATTCTATTGTTTATGTTGATATTGAGGAGCAGCCCTAGTCCATGGTGATCTGATAGAATGCAAGGAATTATTTCAGTCTTCTTATATCTGTTGAGGCCTGATTTGTGACCAATTATATGATCAATTTTGGAGAAGGAACCCTGAGGTGCTGAGAAGAATGTATATTGTTTTGTTTTAGGATAAAATGTTTTATAGATATCTGTTAAATCCATTATTTTCATAACTTCTGTTAGTCTCACTGTGTCTTTGTTTAGTTTCTGTTTCCATGATCTGCCCATTGCAGAGAGTGTGGTGTTGAAATCTCCCACTATTATTGTGTGTGGTACAATATGTGCTTTGAGCTTTATTAGTTTCTTTTATGAATGTAGATGCCTTTGCATTTGGAGCATAGACGTTCAGAATTGAGAGTTCATCTTGGTAGATCATAACTTTGATGAGTATGAAGTGTCCCTCCTTATCTTTTTTGATCACTTTAGGGCAAAAGTCGATTTTATTCTATATTAGAATGACTACTCCAGCTTTTTTCTTAGAACTATTGGCTTGGAAAATTGTTTTCCAACCTTTTATTCTGAGATAGTGTCTGTCTTTGTCACTGAGGTTGGTTTCCAGTATGATACAAATTATTGGGTCCTTTTTATGTACCCAGTTTGATAGTTTATGACTCTTTATTGGGGAAGTGAGTCTATTTATATTAATAGATATTAAGGAAAGGTAATTGTTGCTTCCTGTCATTTTTGTTGTTAGAATTGGAATTCTGTTCATGTGGCTATCTTCTTTTAGTTTTGTTGGAAGATTACTTTTTTACTTTTTCTATTATGTAGTTTCCTTCCTTGTGTTGAAGTTTTCCATTTATTACCCTTTGAAGAATTGGATTTGTGGAAATATATTGTGTAAATTTGCTTTTGTCATGGAATACTTTGGTTTCTCCATCTATGGTAATTAAGAGTTTTGCTGGGTATAGTAGCCTGGGCTGGCATTGTGTTCTCTTATAGTCTGTATGACATGAACCCAGGATCTTCTGGCTTTCATAGTCTCTGGTGAGAATCTGATATAATGCTGTTAGGTCTGCCTTTATATGTTACTTGACCTTTTTTCTCACTGGTTTTAATATTCTTTCTTTGTTTTGTGCATTTGGTGTTTTGACTATTATGTGGCAGGAGGAATTTCTTTTCTGATCCAGTCTATTTGGAGTTCTATAGGCTTCTTGTGTGTTCATGCTCATCTATTTGTTTAGGTTAGGGAGGTTTTCTTCTATCATTTTGTTGAAGATATTTACTGGCCCTTTAAGTTGGAGGTTTTCAGTCTCTTCTATACCTATTCTCCTTAGATTTGATCTTCTCATTTTATCCTGGATTTCCTGGATGTTTTGGGTTAGGAACTTTTTGCATTTTGTGTTTTATTTGACTGTTGTGTCAATGTTTTCTATGGTATCTTCTGCATCTGAGATTCTCTCTTCTATCTCTTGTATTCTGTTGGTGATGCTTGCATCTATGTTTCCTGACTTCTTTCCTAGGATTTCTATCTCCAGAGTTGTCTCTCTGTGATTTCTTAACTGTTTCTACTTCCATTTTATATCCTGAGTGGTTTTGTTCAGTTCCTTCACCTGTTTGGTAGTGCTTTCCTGTAATTCTTTAAGGGATTTTTGTGTTTCTTCTTTAAGTACTTCTACTTGTTTACTTGTATTCTCCTGTAATTCTTTAAGGGATGTTTGTGTTCCCTCTTTAAGGTCTTGAACCTATTTATCTGTTTTCTCCTGTATTTCATGTCCTTCTTAAATTCCTCTATCACCATTATGAGATATTATTTTAGATCCAAATCTTGCTTTTCTGGTGTTTTGGGACATCCAGGACTTGCTGTGTTGGGAGTACTAGGTTCTGATTAGTACTAGTCTTGGTTTCTGTTGATAAGATTCTTGCATTTGCATTTTGCCCTCTGTTGATCTCTAGTGTTAGATGTTCTTGCTGTCTCTGGCTGGATCTTGTTCCTCCTGTGGGTCCATAACCCTGTTTCAGTACTTCTTGGAGATCAGCTCTCCTCTGGTAAGACCTGTGTGCAGAGGGCTGTGGATCAGTCATCCCTCTTGTGTCCTGGTGTCAGGACAAACCCTGGAGACAGGCTCTCCACTTGTGGGAAAGGTGCAGAGAGGGCTGTGGATCAGCAGTCCCTCCTAGGTGTAGATGGAGGTAGAAAGGATCCTGTGCCAGCTACCCTGCCACTTCTGAGGCCTGTGCATCCAGGCTGGACCTGCCTGACTCCCTGGGTTGGAGCACTCCCTGGAGTCAAGCTCTCTGATTGTGGGGAAGGGGCAGAGAGGACTGTGGATCAACAGTCCCTCCTATGTGTAGACAAAGGTAGAAAGGTTCCTGCCAGCTACCCTGCCACTTCTGAGGCCTGTGCCTCCAAGCTGGACCCACCTGAGTGTTTAATGTTCTTTTAAAAGACTTGTACATTATTTTTATTCCATGTTTATTAATGTCTTGGTGCATGTATATATTTATGTTTGTATGTTTGCACATATGTGCGTATGAATATGAATGTGCACTGTTTTTATGCCTTGTACCTACAAATGATGGAAGATGCCCTGCCCTTGTAAATGAAGCTAATAATGGTTGAAAGCCTACATGTGGGTGCTGGGAACTCTTCACAAACAGCAAGTGTGCATAATTGCTGAACTATCTCTTTGACCATAGTGCTTAAATATTTTTCATAAAATATATAAGACATCAACTTCCTTTTTAGACATTTATCACATGAAATCTCATTTTATCTCAAGATAATCAATGAGGTAGGTACAATTATTTAATGATAATGGTGTAGAAAATAAAACTGAGACATTGAAAAACTATATATCTTGTCAAAATTACATACCTACGAGAAACAGAAATAATATCTTCTAAATCTCATAATCATTAATACTAATAGATGGATTGGAAATAACCATTCTTACCATTGTACTTACAATAGAGCCGATGTGGAAAATATGTTTTATTTGGTAAGAATATCTAGTCTTCTAGATATCCAGACTACAAATTTGAAACAAACACATGCAGAAATTATCAATAAAGTTGAATCTTAAATAAATTATTAGACATAAATATTCAGTCCTATAACTCAAGTTTTTTTTTTAATCCATTTACTTTATTATATGTTTCCTAGCTTCTGTTAAAGAGTGATGATTTCTAATCCTGATACAATCACTGATTTGGAAAATATGAAGTGATTGACTTGGAAAATTATTTAAAACATAAGGCAGTTTATATTTTATTACTTTTCTTAGTGATTTTCTTGACTCATATTCATAGTTATAAACTTCACTGCAAAGATGTGACAATAAAGTCTATATTTAAAATAATTCTTAGAATATTTGCAGTTCTCTTAAGGAATCAGTTTTCAAAGATGAGCCAACATGAAATTAAATTAAAGTTGCATAGTTTTTCAGGTGTTTTGTTTTGTTTGTTTGTTTTAGTTTTCTGCTGCTATAACAATAGAAGGAAATAATGTGTTATACTTCTGGAAGCTGGGACTTCTTAGATTCTGATGTGTTTATTCAAAGTCTTCATGCTTTCTCATCTCCTGATAGAAACATAGGTGAGCAGATATTTTCAGAAGAGAATACAGAACAGAATAGATTCATGAGATCAAAATCTTGGGTCACTGTTAGGCTCACACTTTTATTTTCTTTCTTTTTTTATTATTTGATATTTTCTTTATTTACATTTCAAATGATATCTCCTTTCCCAGTTTCCCCTCTGAAAAAGAAAAAAAAATCCTGTTCCCTTCCCCTCCTCCTGCTCACAAACCTACCCTCTCCCACTTCCTGGCCCTGGCATTCCCCTACACTAGGGCATAGAATCTTCACAGGACCAAGGGCCTCTCCTCCAATTGATGACCTACTAAGCCATCCTCTGCTATACATATGCTGCTGGAGCCATGAGTCCCACCATGTATACTCTTTGGTTGGTGGTTTATTCCCTGGGAGCTCTGAGGGTACTAGTTAGTTCATATTGTTCATCCTAAGAAGCTGCAAACCTTTCAGCTCCTTAGGTCCTTTCTCTAGTGCCTTCATTGGGGTTTCTGAGCTCAGTCCAATGGATGGCTGTGAGTATCCACTTCTGTATTAGTCGGGTACTGTTGGAGCCTCTCAGGAGACAGCTATATCAGGCTCCTGTCAGCCAGCACTTGCTGGCATCTACAATAGTGTCTGGGTTTGATGAAGGAATTGCAGAGACAAACTATGGAACAGAGACTGAAAGAAGGACAATCCAGAGTTTTAAGTTATTTTCATCATCTCCATGATATAATCACTTCTTCCATCAAATTCTGACTTAGAGAACAAATCTTCAAAACTGAATTCTGTTTTCTTAAGTAAATCATTTTTGTTTTTATGGCCTTCAGAAAGGATCAGCCCTTTAGCTTATATAAGCCAGCATAGTATTGTTTATATAAATTCTCCCATGGGTCTGTATACTGAAGTATTGGTTTCCAGACTAATGCTTTATGGAGGGTTAGAAGTATTAGCTTTTGAATCTGCCAGGAAATTCCTCAGGCTACAAGGAATGTCACCTTATAGACCATTCTGGGATTCCAGTCTTATTGTCCCCATTTGTTTTCAGGGAGATACAATAATCCATTGATTTCCCACATGTTCCCTCTGTGATGTGTTTACATTTTATGGTTCTAAAAGAAATGAGGAGGTCATTTGACTTTGGATTGGCAACTCTAGACTTATATTCAAGAACAAACCAAAATTTATCTCAATTACTTCATTATAGAGATAGAAATCAAACTAATACGTTATTATCTAAATAAAAATTAAAATTTTGAGGGGAATTCAAACTTTACCAAATCTTTACAAATATTTGATGATCCTGACTTGCACATTGTTTTAATTACACAATACTGAGAATTTTTTCAAAATATAGTTTGCTGTTTTTGTAGCTTGATGGCTATTACTATTATATTTGATACAATACTAAGAACTTTACTTACTTGGAAAAGTGACAATCATGTATGTAGAATTGTCATAAATATTATCTAAAGCTAATGATTTTTACATTATAAAAAGTATTGTATAATAAATTTTTATGATGTAATCTTGATTATTTTCTCTAAAATATATCTTTTTTGTTTTTATTGTATATTTTCTCTATTTACATTTCAAATGTTATTCCCTTTCCCTGTTTTCCCAGAAATCTGCTATCCCATTGCACCTCCCCTTGCTTCTATCCCCCATCTACCCACCTACTCTGGCCTCCTCTCCCTGGCATTCCCCTACTTTGGGCCATTGAGCCTTGACAGGACCAAGGGCCTTTCCTCTCTTTGATACCCAACAAAGTCATCATCTGCTACATATGCAGCTGGAGCCATGGGTCTCTCTATGTGTACTCTTTGGTTGGTGGTTTATTTCCTGAGAGCTCTGGTTGGTTGATATTATTGTTCTTCCTGTGGTGTTGCAAACTCTTTCAGCTTCTTTAGTCCTTTCTCTAACTCTTCCATTGGGGACCCTATGCTCAGTCCAATGGTTGGCTGCAAGCATCCACTTCTGTATTTATCAAGCTCTGGCAGGGCCTCTCAAGAGACAGCTATATCAGGCTCCTGTCAACAAGCACTTCTTGGCCTCTACAATACTGTCTATGTTTGGTCACTGTACATGGGATGGATTCTAAGGTGGGGCAGTCTCTTTATGGCCTTTCCTTCAGTCTCTACTCCACACTTTGCCTCTGTATTTTCTCTTGTGAGTATTTTGTTCCTTCTTCCAAGATCTAACATATATCTTAATAACCCTCCATATTGTCAGAGCAAACATCATTTATAGTGTATGCACATATAACTGTACACTAATGGTAACACAATTTGTCTCAAACAACACTTTAAGAATTAACTTTGACAGTAGCAATTGGCAGAATTAGCACCCTTATTTTTAAAGCACTGTTTTCGTGCATTCATTTAGAAGGACTTTGAGCAGCCAGAAGACTTTGTAAACAGATTAAAATAATATTCCTTTTTACTTGATTACATTTATAATTATTGATTTTGTTTTGAAATGAAAGAATGCACACTAATGAGAGTGGCTATTTTTGAAACATGAAGTTTTTAAATCTGAATGTGCTAAGACATTTTCAATGCTTCCTGCCATTTTGACGTGCAAAATCATTTTGTTTTATTTAAAATAATCCTTAAATTAAAGCTCTTACACTGTTAAAATGTGTAGTAGTTTACAAATAAATTTAACTCTATTATTTTACCTCAATTAGAATAATTAAAATTGAGTTGAGCCCTTAAGTAATATTGTGAAACTAAACACACCCTCTATTCATCATATGGCATTATAGTTATTTATATAAAAAAGCCAGTGTCAAGCAATTCAAGGTTTAAAAATGTAGAAATATATTCATTACTTATGAAATTTCTCTAATTGTACTATTAACACAGAAGTGTTCATTAGGCCTTTGTAGTTACTCCTATTTAAGTATCAGTCATAGAGCTTGTCTTCAGATGCCCAAGTTCTATATATAAAACTCCATAGTATTTTATATAATGTCTGTAAATTGATATAGTTTATATGGCTCTCAGATTAATTAAAATTAACAATGTATTGGGAATATTGAGTAGCTATTATTCTATCTTTGGAGAATAAGTGGTAGAAAAATTAATATCTCATAGAGATGTAAATTATTTTGACACATAGTGTAATCTGTAGAGGCAGAATCAGTGACCAAAGAGGGCCAACTCAGCACACACAACATAGACCACAACATATATACACACACACACACAACACACCATACATCACACACACACCTCATATCTCAATTTTCTTTTCTCTCTCATACATATACACTCATATTGTGTACAAATACATGTGCATGTGAGTATATAAACTTGGCTTAATAGATGTTATACCTCACAAATATGTATTTCAGAATGTTTATTTAATTGAGACATGGAGAAAATCTAAGATCAGTCAAAACTAATTTCAACAGAGTAAAGTTGAAAAATCCATGTATTAATATATAAAACTGAAAAGCTTATAAATTATTTTGCCAGATTATTTGAAAGGATTTTGTTTGTGTTTCTGCAAAACTGACTCTATAAATTTCTGATCAAGTTTGTAGAGAAAGCTACAATCTTAAGAATGCTGATACTAAAATCTATTAAGTTCATCCATTTAAATAAAGATGTACTAGATACTTATTTTTCTACATTGAAACTACCTTTGGCATGATTAATAAAGATAAATAAAATAAAATGAAGTGATATAATATTATAAGAATAAAATAATTTATTAGAATTAGTAAATAATATAAGGAATATACATCATTTAATATCTACTTCTTAAAAAGTTTAGGTACATGAATTTTTGCATTTTTCTGTATTTATAAAAATTATGACATTTGAATTGTATATATATGAACTAAGAAATACACTGGTAGTCGGGTGGTGGTGGCACACGCCTTTAATCCCAGCAATTGGGAGGCAGAGGCAGGTGGATTTCTTAGTTCGATTCCAGCCTCATCTCCAGAGTGAGTTCCAGGACAGCCAGGGCTACACAGAAAAACCCTGTTTCGAAGAAAAAGAAAAGAAAAGAGATCCATTTGTAGTTTAAAAATTATTCATGTATACATATAGACACACATACATACACATGAACACATAGACATGTACATACACATGGACACATACACACACACACATGCACATGGATATACAGAAACACACTAAAGATACCTAAACAGACATATTATTAATGTCTAGGTTTTTCTGTAATGTAGATGTCAACACAAGGTTATTAAATCACTTCTTGAACATAATATTTACTAAATAACATAATAATTTCAATAAAATTTTTATATAAATCCATAAATCAATAGCTACAGTAGCTGTTAAACTAAGTATTCTGGTCTCTCTTATACAAATATTGACTTGCCATTTGCTTCTGCTAGGTACTGGTTATTATTGGTAAATACCATGTGCATCTATAAAAGTTTATGATGCACTATACCTAAGACTATGGATTGCAACTGGTTTGGTGTATCTCCAGAAATTCATATGTAATATTTTAACACTTAACAATGAAAAACTTTAAGGTGTGTGTATGTAAAGTCTTTGGATTATTTTTTAAATTATTTTATATATTTACATTCCTGCCTTTTACTCACCCTGGTCCCTCTCACACTGTTCCTCATTCCATTCCTCTACTTCATTCCCTCCTAAAGGTGCTCCTCCTCCTGCCAAACCTTCCCCTTCTCTGTGGCCTCAAGTCTCTCAAGGATTAGGAGTATTTTCTCACACTGAGGCCAGATAAGGCGGTCCTCTGTTATATATGTGTTGGCTGGGACCAGCCTCTGTATGCTGCCTCATTGGTGGCTCAGTCTCTGGGAGTTCAGTGGGATCTGGGTTAGCTGAGACTGCTCCTCTTTCTATGAGATCGCCCTCCACTTCGGCTTCTTCAGCCCTTCCCCTATTCAACCACAGGGGTACCTGACTCCAGTCCAATTTTAGCCTACCTTTATACAAATGGTAAACAATCTGAGAAAGAAATTAAGGTAACTACACCCTTCACAATAGTCACAAATACACTATTTATACTACAAAAACACTAAATGAACTATCTTTGCATAACTCTTACCAAGCAAGTGAAAGATTTGTATGACAAGAACTTCAAATCGCTAAAGAAAGAAATTGAAGACATCAGAATATGGAAATATCTCCCAAGCTCATGCATTGGTAGGATTAACATAGTGAAAATGACTATTTTACCAAAAGCAATCTACAGATTCAATGCAATCTCCATCAAAATTCAAACACAGTTCTTCATAGACATGGAAAGAGCAATTCTTAAGTTAATATGGAAAAGCAAAAAACTGAGGATAAAAAGAACCAATTCTGAACAACAAAAATATTTCAGGAAGAATCATCAACCCTGACCTCAACCTCTACTATAGAACAATGGTGATAAAGACTGCATGGCATTGGTACAGAGACATAGCAGGTCAATCAATGGAATAGAATTGAAGACCCAGAAATAATCAAACCCTTCCATGGATGCTTGATCTTTGACAAGGAAGCAAAAACATATAGTGGAAAAAGAAATCATCTTCAATAAATAGTGCTGGTCTAACTGGCAGTCTGTATGTAGGAGAAGGCAAATTGATCCCTAATTATCACCTTGCACAAAGCTTAAGTCCAAGTGGATCAAGGACCTCAACATAAAACCAGATACCCTGAATCTAACAAAAGAGAAATTGGGAAAGAGCCTTGAATTCATTGGCACTGGGGAAAATTTCCTGAACTATTACTACTAAGGCTACTGGCTCAGGCTCTAAGACCAACAATTGATAAAGGGAACCTTATGAAACTAAAAAGTTTCTGTAAGGCAAAAAGACACCAACAATAGAACAAATAAGTAACCTACAGAATGGAAAAAAAATATCTTTACTAATCCTACAGCTGACAGAGAGCTAACATGTAAATTATATAAAGAACTCAAGAAGTTAAACTCCAAAAACAAAACAAACAAGCAAGCAAACAAACAAACAAAAAAGCAAAATAACCCAATTTAAAAATTGGGTATAGAGCTAAATAGAGAATTCACAACAAAAGAATCTCAAATGGCCAAGAAGCACTTAAAGAAATGTTCAAAGTCCTTAGTCACCAGGAAAATGTAAATCAAAGTGACCCTGAGAGTCTTTCTTATAACAATCAGAATGACTTTGATCAAAACCTCAAGTGACAGTGCATGCTGGTGAGAATGTGGAGAAAGAAGAATGCTCTTCCATTGCTAGAGGACTTGCAAACTGGTACAAACACTCTGGAAATCAATCTGGAGGTTCCTCAGAAAATTCGAAATAGCTCTACCTGAAAACCCTACTATACCACTATTTGGATTCTTATTAAGATAAACTTATGTTGATGAATTTTCTGGTGGAAACTTGTTGATTTTAGTAAGAGAGAGAATAAGAAGAAATATATGCTTATACTTAGAAATATATTGTCCTCTCCTTAGGAAACAAAAAAAATATTTTCTAACAAAAAAAGAAAGGCTTATGAAATATATAAAAAAGTCTAAGTATATGGAAGAAGGAAAACTCTAGAGAAATACTATCACATGAAAAATATATTTCCCTTTTTACATAAAAACTTCTTATAGATGTACATTATAAAAATATAAAATATAATATATTTAATATCCTAAATTTTATTGAATAATTTTATAAATTGTTTAAATATTTGAGTATAAATAGTTTACAAATAAAAGGATTTATTTTTTCAATTCCATATTACTACCTTTAAATTTTAATTTGATGTATATTTAAATTGTAAATAAAGACTAATAATGTAGGACTTACAAAAGAAAAACACTGTTGTATCTTATTATTTACAAAAATCTACTGCACTAGGAAAATTTTAAGACATTATTGAAGAACAACCTCAAAGAAAATATGTATATACATACGTAATAATAACTTATACATATGTAAATGCATCCTAAATGGTTTTGTTTACTAAGGTCTAAATAATAAATATAAAAAAATCAAATCTACATGAAAATAATAGAATAAATTATTTTAAATTTTAGTACACATAAAATCTAAAACATTTTAAATAATTCATTCATTTGTACAAAAACTAAATATATAGGAGCTTTACTGAAATAGTCTACCTTCTTAATGCATTTTCTTTCATTTTTTTCCACCTCTTTAATGGTAAAAATTCATATTTAATAGAATTTATTAGCAATAAGTTTTTTAATGTAAATGTGTTTTATTGTAATTGTACATGCATACAAAACATTCAAGCTGATGACAGAAAATTTATAAAAACATAGAAATAATTGCTGAGCCTATGATTTACTCGTTCAACATAATTTTGAATTTTTTAGGCTCAAATGCACTTTAATTAATGGTCCTCTTTAAAAGTATTCATGTGCCTTGCAGTCATTTCAATTTGGTAATAGCAATGGTAGTATTGGAACCTAAGTAAATATGTTACCTTGAAGCCAAACTCGGTAAACTTTATATTAATAATTACAGGAACTTTCAGTTTTCAATGTGTTTTTCTTCACATGTTCTCAATTTAATCTCTATTCACAAGCTTTAAACACATTTTTATGGAAATGTGTTTTTAGATAAAATTTTATGTCCCTTTTTCATGTAAGAAAGAATTGTTTTAAAGAATCCTATACAAAATAGCAAAACATTGAAGATTGATTAGAAAATTTTGCAGTTCTCCAGTGATTATAACATCAAATTTTGTATTTTATGTTGGAAGAAATCCTGGTGATAATTAAGGATTCAGACAATCTTTAGGCACTAATGAGAACAAATACCAGATGAATTTACTGGAATAGATTACATCTAAGCCCTTCCTTGATTTTGAATCCCAAATGAGAATTTTCTTTTCTTGATTAGTATCTATCTGAATGTCCTTCCAAGTTCTTGTTAGAATTTCACTTCCATGGGGTGGTGTCAGAGCTGGTTCCTTTGAAAATAATTATGGGGTTGTGGCTTGTTAATACAAAAGAAACTAATATATACATATATATATATATATATATGAGCTTTACTGAATATATATAAGTATAAATATACTTATATATGTATACTTATATATATGTATATATACCTATATATACACATATATACTTATTATACAAGTATATATATATATACACACATATGGATATACATATATACATATATATACTTATTAATATGTAAATATACATGCATATATGTGCATATATATGTATATATACATATATATATAATAGAGGAAAGTAGTAGACTTTGGCTTCTCTTCTGTGCTTTGTCCTGATCAAATGCAGCATTTCTGCAGGGCTGTTGCAAAGGATACTTGATTGTAATGAGAGGGATTGACCATGGCTAAACAGCAGATTTGCTCTTAGTTTCCTAAAATTTATAGCTGGGATAAAAATCCATTATTCATGAACTGTTCAGTGTGGGTACTTTACAGCAAGGTAAAAACAACTTGAAGTGCCTTATTGAGAGTTCTGAATTATACTAATATGGTTTCTGCTCAATAAAATAATTATATTCACATAATGCTCACTCAAGAAATCCAAAATCCATGGTGGTTACATTCCCTAACTTACAGATTATTTACCTGATATCAAAACACTGCCTTCTGTGAATGATGATGACTAACCCAGTTAAGATGACTCATTTTCTTGTTACCTTAGCAGACCTTTCGGTTAGTGAACCATATATATTTGGAAAAATGTTGTAAATACTATGTAGAAAATACAAATATTTGCATTAAACTTGCTTACTCTCCTTACACATAACTCAAATTACTGACCCAGAATAAATTTAATAAATAAATTAGTAAATTTACTAATAAAAATCAATTCTCTTTGAAAGACATATATAAACAATAAATGTGCTTTTTGTTGTTTCCTGGTTGTTGAACAATTTTAGTTTATTTATTTCTGATTGTTATACTTTAAGTAATAATTTTGAAATATTCAAAAAGTTTGGATGTAGGACCAAATATAAAATATGTTTTGTTTTCTGATTAACAAACATAGATGCTTATGATATTTTGACCACTAATAAACTAAAATGATATGACAAGAATTGATCCCAACTTATGTATATTCAAAGAGTGGATTTTATATCTCAAATATTTTTCATAGATTTTACAGTTTCTTTCTATAACCTTCAGAAAGAAAAACAATGAAAAAAATCTTGAGATAAATGTAAAAGATATTATCAAATAGAGTCAGATGTTGTTTCATTATTTGTTTTAAGAGATTGTGTTTTCTTCCACAATAAAACTGATGAAATTTATCTTAAAATAAATTCTAGGTATTTATTTTGTCATGGTCAATTAACATTTGAAAGGCTCCAAAACAAATCCTTCACTTGATCATTCGTATTTGACAAAGTATTATAGAAAGAAGTACAATGTGGGAAAGCCACTATTTTTTATCTGATCAAATTATTTTTATCGTCAGTGACTTAATACATTACATATTCCTCAAAACTATGTCACCCAAATTAAAATAAAACTGCTTGAATTTTACAAATATCTCAAATCATAAATTACTTCATTAAAATACACTTTGCTAAGACAAGGCTAACTATGTATAATAGTTTCTGCTTAAACATAATAATAAAAGTGAATAAAATCAATCAAGAGAAAAAGTCTCTGTATTATGAGGCTCAGGAATGCTGTTTTGATTAGAGACAACACAACAGGAAACCAAGTGAAAGTGTATTCAATTATTTTTTATAGCCTTGTTGATTTTCCTCTTCGCTTTTATTTGGATGTCAAATAAGATGCTTTAACTTTTCTACAAACTTGTTAAAAAAGCTGATAGTCAGTGATAACCATATAATAAAATAGTTAACTTTCAGAGGTCGGTCATGAGAGGTTCCTTTTTGTGAGTGCTCCATAGCCTCAGTAATAGTGTCAGGCCAGAGGACTTCTGGGTCTGTGGTCATTCAGTGATGATACACCTAACCCTCAAGAGACTGGAGGCCCCAGGGCGTTTAGAGGTCAGGTGGGGTGGGGGATAGGGACATTCATGTGGAGACAGGGGTGTGGGGAGGAGGTGTGGGATGTGGAACAGTTGGACAGTGGATTGAGGGGGCAAGGAATGGAATATGGAGTGTAAAATATCAATTAATTTAATAAAAACTTTAAAAAAAAAAGAGTTAACTTTCATAGACAAGAGAAAAATGGAGGAAGCAGAGGAGAGGAAGTGACTTAGGAATGCGGCAGGCCCACTTTACAAACTTGCAGAATCCTAAGAAGTGAAGTCTACTAAGAGCTAAAGTCACAGAAAAGCAACTATGTGTGTGTATGTGTGTGTGTGTATGTGTGTGTGTGTGTTAGTGTGTATGTATTATGGATGAGTAGTTGGAATTCTAATTATAATCTTTTCACTCTACATAATATTAGCTCTAGGTTTGTTTTCAGTGCTGATATTTGGCACTGAACATATACTGAATTGTGATAATTCTTCAATTCTTCCCTGGCAAGAGCCTCCGCTTCCATTCCTAGATTTCCTCAGTTGTCCAAATACCCTTCCTACTTAGCTACTATGAGTACAGACTACACCAATGACCAGCATGAAAGAGTAATCCTAAGGAATCAATAGTGAAACACATCTTGGTGATAACCAAGAGCTCTCCCAATGAACTCTAAAGCTCTCATATCAGATGCAAAATGTACTCCACAATAGTGAGAACATTCATGATACTCAAAACCTAGTAACTACTCAGTGTTTGGGAAGGCATGGTCATTGAAGGAGATCTACAACTACCAATTTGCCATACATACACAATGTATAACAAAATCTATAACCAGTTGTATACCCTACAAATGAGTGTAGTATTTGATCTTGAACAACGTAACTTCTCTTTGCAACAATTAGAGACCATTAAAAGAAAAGTACAACAAAGCAAAACACAGAGTTGTGTGACTGGGTGCATGTGGATATTCATACAAAACACAAATGCACTGAAGGTTTACTAAGTACGCCAGAAATAGGACTGGAAAGATTTAAGATCCAGAGGATTAGGTAGTGTGCTGTCAAATTAAATCTCCTTGTAATATCAGAGGCTACCCCCACAAAGTTTCCCCAACTGTGCAAACATGAGGTTAACAAGAATAACATTAGTGAACATGGCAAACTAGACAGAGAAAAATATGCGTCTTAATGTTTCTTCTAGGGTATGCCAGGGTATAGTGTCCTTTATTGGGTTCCAGACAAACAATCTATCAGAAGACAAAACATAAATCTTTATTGGTCAGCTTTCAAAAACATATCTTTTATTTTTTAAATTAAAATATAATTGCACCATTTCTCCTTTCCTTCCCTATCTCCTGCCTTTCTCATGTACTTGTAATGCTACACACACATGCACAGGCACACTCACACACACACACACACACATAGGATACACACTCACACACACATACAGGGCACACACACACACATACACAGGGCAGAACATCTGCTTTCATGGGTTATTTATGCTTTTTCATTATGCATTCCTGCTTTATACAATATTAGAAAATATTATGTACAGTAAATAGTCATATTGTCTTCTGTATGTATTTGTGCATGTGTGAGCAAGAGAGAGACAGAGACAGAGAATGAGACAAATGAAAGAGAATGAGAAACTTTTTTCCTTGTAAACAACATAACCAACCGAGCAACTTAAGAAGAAGGTGTTGTGTTTTTTGTTTTGTTTAGTCTTACAGGGGACAATCCATCATGGAAGGAAACCAGAGCAGGAGCCCGAAGGCAGCGCAAACACCACAGAAGAAGGCTGCTTACTTACTGGGTTTCTTTCTTTGGCTTGCTCAGCTGTTTCTGTGAATCCCAAGTCTAAATGAGGAGAGATTACAATGCCCAGAGCTGTGTTGGCCATCCTTCATCGAAACTCAATCTAGAAAATGGACACTACCCATTCTCAGGTCTGCTCAATTTGGCAACTAAAGCTAACTATGACTCCTACTTAGAGCAATGATATTTTTACTGGTGTTCAAAAGGGAAGTAGAAGTAAGTTCGATTTTAAAGTGTCCTTGTCTAATGATTTCTATTCTATGTTTTCTGAATATAAGAACATGATCTTTAAAACATGTAAAAAAGGAAGTGGTATGAAAGCTTAGCAGTCCTGAGCACAGCCTGATGGCGTAGAGGATGCCAGCACCCAAGTAAGTAACTAACAGCAGAGTGCAATTGCCAAGTTCAAGGGACTAGATGACTTCTTAGGGACACACACACACACATACACACACA
>NW_022196915.1:77248030-77302305 GCF_008632895.1 Mastomys coucha
AGAGAGAGAGAGAGAGAGAGAGAGAGAGAGACTTCTGGGTCTGTGTTCAATCAGAGATGAGTCACCTAACCCTCAAAAGACTGGAGGCCCCAGGGAGTTAAAAGGTCAGGTGGCATGGGGTGGGGGTGGGGAGGAGGTATGGGATGTGGAACAGAGGGTAGAGAGGGTGGAATGAAATCTGGAGTATTAATTAATTAATTAAAATAAGATGACATATATACACATACAACTAAGTAAAGGAAATAAAAATGAATCAAAATATTTTAAGAATAAAATTTTAAGTAAAAATATGTAAAATACTAAGGATTATATGTTATCCATCTGTTTGTTGATTTGCTTAAATGATCTATTAATTCGAAAAATGAGGTACTCTTTATTTTTGGTCTGGGTTAAGCCAATTAGTGTAATTTTCAATTGAAGAATAATAAAATATTATATATTTTGATTCTAGTGTATTTCTCTTTGCTCTAACTTCCTGGCTTTATGGTATTTCATAATGTTTACCTATTGCTCTATTATTTCAAACTTTGGTTCTCTGTAGAACACACACACCAATGGAGTGAAAATAATAATAATAAAGCAAAACACAATCATATAATACTTCTGCATAGAAGCCAATGTGTGCCGGGCAATGGTGGCACACACCTTAATCCCAGCTTTGGAGGCAGAGGCAGGCAGATTTCTGAGTTCGAGGCCAGCCTGGTCTACAGAGTATATTCCAGGAAAGTCAGGGCTACACAGTGAAACCCTGTCTTGAATAACAAACAAAAAAAAAAAACAAACAAAAAAAACAAAAACCAAACCAAAACAAAACAAAAAAAAAACCTATGTGCTTCTCTTCTTTGACGTCCCATTAGGGATTGTAGTTTACAAGGTGCAAGTTTGCCTACAAAATTTGCATCATTTTAATTCTTTTATTACATTAAGCATTTGTGGTTGCTCTCTCTCCACTATGCATCACAGGGATCTTTCTTGTTCTTTACTCCTTCCTGCTTGACATGTGCCCATGTATTATGGATATCATTCTCTTATTTTATTCTTTTTTTCTTAATATACCAGTTTAGTTCATTTTCTTTAATGAACTAAACTTAATACTGCATGGAATTCTTCTCATCGTATTCTCCTCTATTATAGTTACATGCTAGTTTGCAATCATTTCATCACATCATACATAATGGTTTTATCCCAGTTTTTGTTTGAGTTCAATGTTCATGCAGTCTCATGACTGTTTAATAATAGTGATTCAATAAATATTTTAATGAAGGACCAAGAACATACGGTTTGTGTTTTATATGTGTGAAGCTTGGTGATTAAATTCTTTTATTTTTATTCAGTGATTAAAGGATGAGGTTTGTTTATTTGGTTCTTTGATTTATAAAGCTATACATTTGTGAGTAAATGCAAGCCTGATAGGTTACCAATGACTAATTTATAATTTTAAGCTGTGAATATCATAGTTAGCAGGATTTTATGATACTTACGACATAATTTATTGTGATTTACAACAGCTTTGTTTGTAAATACACTTAAAATTATTTTAGTTATATCAAGAGCAGTGACTACTCTTCTGTGTGTTTACTCAGAACTTTATGCATTATCTTGGATAAACTTGCATAAATTAATGAGAAAATGATTAGTAGAAATTATCTTGTGCCCATTATTTTTATAATGGATCAAAATACAAAAGGATTTAACTCCACTTCTTATTTTCCACCCACACTTTCTGATATACACCACATGTCAAAGATTTTGTAGTCAAATTATTTTCCTATTTTAATCACATGATGAACTTTTCTTGATTAATTGTTCCAGGAGTTCTTTCCACTTATGGGAGATGTATTCTTGAAAAATTATGCCTGTTGGAGAAATTTGGAAAGAGTCCTAGAACACCCAATTATGTAAGAGTTATGGATCATATAAGGGACACCTACTGTTTTAAAAGGTAGCGTGGGATTTATAAATTTCCCTCAAAGGAAGAGCTGTCTGGAAGATTGAATGGGCCTGGGATTTGTACAAAAGATATTTGTTGTATTTTTGTTTTTCAGACACCTATTTTGTCAACACCAATTAATTATTAAATGCCATGGTGGCTTGCAATCCCAGCATAAATATTTTACTCAAACCTTCTGAATCTACCTGATGTATATCCTCAGTAGAGATATGTGAAGCTTTGGATGTGTTGCCAGATGTTTATCTGTCCCTGTAACTTCTTAACACTTACAGAAGGTGAAAAAACATTAATATGTATTTTTTTTCTTATTTAGATCATTTATCTCCTGCAAATGAATGTTTTCAATGTCTTTAGCATAGTACAGCAAATAGCTTCTTGCAATTTGTTTACTTAAGATAATAGTTTTAGTAAATGTAGTTAAATGATAAAATTCATCTGTGCTAATATATGTACATCTCTAAATCACATAATATAGAATTGAGATGACATCAGCATTATTTTACAGTATGTGCTATGCATAACTTTTTTGGATTGGATTAAAGTCTCTTAACACAGTAAAATCAAATTAGGATTAACCAAAATGCTGACCAAATTGAAAGTAAAAGTATACACTAAACAAAATTGAAGTCTCAATTTAGTTTTAAATTTACTTTATAGAAATCTCAGTATTTATAATCACAAAAGTTTTATTAAGGAGCTCTTCATATGTGACACATTGAAGTGCTAAGTAGTAATATCTTAGTTGGGGATACTAGATGAAATAGTGTCTCCATATATCATAATGGAATTAAAAGTTGTATGTAGTCCTTAATAGAAAGTTGAATACAATGTAAGCAAAAAAGAATAAGCTCTCTAAAATTCACTTAAGAGTGTGAGATTGGCTGGGCAGTGGTGGCACATGCCTTTAATCCCAGCACTTGGGAGGCAGAGGCAGGCAAATTTCTGAGTTTGAGGCCAGCCTGATCTACAGAGAGTTCCAGGATAGTCAGGGCTACACATAGAAACCCTGTCTCAAAAAAACAAAAACAAACAAACAAAAAAATATGAGTGTGAGACTGAAGCTGAAATTTCTTTAAACTTAAGCAATATGAAAACAATCAAAAGCTTCTAAATAACAACAGATTTTCATTAAAAGAGAAAAATATAGGCTACAATGGAATGAAAGAATGAAGAATTCTACAATGACTAGAAGAAGGGACAATATCTTGTAGTGTGAGGATAACAATCCAATATTTAAAATTTATTATTATCATTATTACTATAATTATGATACCTGGGTATGATATGTGTGGACATATGTGCCAATGGCCATGTGTGGAACACAGTCCTCCCATTGACCTTTATGTGGATTCTAGGGATCTAATCGGCTATCATTAGGCTTGAATGACAAGCATCTGAACTAGTGGAGCTTCCTTGCCAGAACTCAATATGAAATTTTAAGATACATAAAACATCAATGAAATGTGGTACTACTTAGGGACATACACATTTTCCATTAATTAAAGATTAAAAATGAAAAACTAAAATTTCATAGTCAACCATTTGAAAATTCTGTTAAAAAGAAGGTTCACTTCAGCAGAACAAACAAAACACCATCTCAACAAAAGAAATGCTGAAGCGAATGGCATGGGTCTGAACGTGTAATAACCCTGGACAAGCATGATGTTGCTAGTACGCTTATGCAGGCCCTGAGTGCAAAGTGCTCTTTCTTTGGATTTTAAAAACTAGTCACAGTAGTTTTAATCTAGAAATTTCCATCTCATTCTTTCTGTTTCAGAGTTTATTAGCATGTGATTTAATGAAATACTTATTCATATATTACCTGCTCACAGTTTTCCTTGTCATATTATCTTGTAGCTGACTTCCTTATTTTCAGTTTTTTTAATTTAATTTTTACCTTTCTCACAGATGTTATCACATTATACCATTTCATCTTTCCTAGTAAAACTCTAAAGATTTTTTTCATAAAAATATAAGCAAATGTAGTGCCATGTATTGATAGATATATATGATGCATACAGATGAAGCAGATTAAAAATAGAGGTAGAGATATAAATGTTTGCATGTTCAAGGTACCGGATTTTTAATTTAAAAGGTACCAGATATTTGCAATGCAAGGTGCTTTGCTGAATGATGAATGGAAAAATAGATTCAAAGTCATGTAGGGATGAACAAAGCCCAAGTAAAGATAGAAGAAGGTAGTTCGTGTGTTAGGATGTTTTTCATGGAAAAGTGAATGGGCAGCTTATACCCTTTAATTGGTCACTGTTGTCCCTCACTGTGAGAAGCTCACATTATTCCTGTTTCAATGTGCACTTTCAGTTTTTCTCAGTAGAAAATATTAACTATCAAAAAGAAAAGCTATTGGTAATGAAATGCAATTTCTCACACAAGTGAACTATAATTTATAAAATGAAAATTGATTATATGAATATAAAAAATACTTTATAAATCCTAGAGAGGAAACTACTTTTGCAATACACTTTGATAGTGGATAAATTAATGTTTGTGAAAATCAATGGCATCCTATAACACAAAGAAGAAATGCAGAGACTCCATTATAAAAACATTACTTAGGAAATTGGGTAGAACTTAAGAAATAAATAAAAATGTGTAAAGTAATTTAATAATGTAAATGAAGGTTGTGTGGAACTTCTGATCTATGTTAATTCTAGAGATGAGCCAAGTCTGCAGAACAAACAGCAATGAACTTTACATGAGCACCACATGAGGGTGTGTTACACAGGCAAGATGAGCAACCCTCAAACAGTCTAGGGACACTGCAAATAAATTCATGAAGACTCATGTTTAAAGATCTCTCAGATACTGGACCACCAACCAGACAGCATACACCAGCTGATATGAAGCCACCAACACAAATAAAACAAAAGACTGTCAGGTGTGGGTTCAGTCAGAGAAGATGAACCTGACCCTCAAGAGATTGGAGGCCCTAGGGTGTGGAGAGGGGGTGGGGTTGAGGACATCCTCAAGGAAACAGGAGAAGGTGATATGGGATGTGGACAAAGAGGGGGATAAAATCTGGAGTGTATAAACTACCAACCAAGGAGTACACATGGTGGGACTGATGGCTCTGGCAGCATGTAGAGTAGAGAATGGCCAAGTCGGTCATCAATGGGAGGAGAGGCCTTTGGCCCTGTGAAGGTTCTGTGCTCCAGTGTAGGGGAATACCAGGACCAGTAAGCGGGAGAGGGTAGGGTGGTGAGCAGGGGGAGGGAACAGGGGTTTGTTCTTGTTGTTTTTTGTTTTTTTTTTTGTTTTTTGTTTTTTTTGGAGGGGAAACTGGGAAAGGAGAAATCATACGATATGTAAATAAAGGAAATATCTAATAAAAAAGATTAAATAGAACTAAAAAATGGTAAAATAAAAATGTTAGATCTTAAACCAACAATGGTTTTCAAACATTAGTAAAGGAATGAATGTACAAATGGAAAATCCCAGTGACATATATACTGTTTCAGAGTTTTTATTGCTGAGAAGAGACACTGTGACCAGGGCAACTCTTATAAGGGGAAACATTTAGTTGGGCTGGTCTATAGCTTCCGAGGTTCAGTCAATTGTCATCATGGCAAGAAGCATGGTAGTATCCAGGCAGGCATGGCACAGAAGCAACTGAGAGTTCTTCATCTTGTTTTAAAGGCAAGGAGGAGAAGATTGGCTTCAGGCAGCTAACACAATGAACTTAAATCCTACACC
Source organism: Mastomys coucha (assembly GCF_008632895.1). Lineage (NCBI taxonomy): Eukaryota > Metazoa > Chordata > Mammalia > Rodentia > Muridae > Mastomys > Mastomys coucha. The sequence continues at coordinate 77,253,696 of NW_022196915.1, forward strand.
CACAGTGACACACTTCCTACAATGCCCATACTCACTCGAAAAAGATCACACCTCCTAATAGTGCAACTTCCTTGGCCAACCATATTCAAAAAAATCACCACATTTCACTCTCTGGCCCACATAGGCTTGTGAAAACACCTGAGCAATAGCATAATACAAAATACCTTTAATCCAACTTCAAAAAAACCAACCATACTCTATAGCAGTCTCAATAATCTTAAAAGTCCAAAGTTCAAAGTCGCTTCCGAGATTCATTCAGTCTTTTAAATGTAATCCTATATAAAGTTAAAAAAAAAAATACTAGAACAAAGCAAGACAGAAACTCAGCTGGACAAACTCCAAACTCCGTGTCTCAATGTCGTATGTCAAAGCATTTTTCAGATCTCTAATTACTTTCATCCTTGTTGATTGTTTTTGTCCAATCTGGCATTTATCACTAACAAATTTCATTATCCTGTGCTAGTTCTATTCCCTGCTAGAAGCTTTCCTCTGCGGATATCCCAAGGCTCTGACATTTCCATCATCTTGGGGTCTCCAAGGCAACTTCAACTTACACCTTCTTGATTCAATGTCTGTGATCCACACATGTTAATCTGAGCTCTTCCAAGGGACTTGAGTTCCTTCTCAATCTCTGTACTCTGTAGTACGCTAGGCTCTGATTGACTCCTTGCCATTGCTGCTGCTGTTCTTGGTGGTAATTATGTGGTACTGGAAGCTCTAACTTGCTCAGGTCTTCCCCTGCAACTAGGCTTCACCAATATCTTTTCATAGGTTCCTTTCATGGGGCCAAGTTTCACCTTCTTTGCATGACCTTTTCAGTTCTGGGCCATCAACTACAACTGAGGCTATACCTTCACCGATGGCCTTCCCTGGCCTCACACAATGCCTAGGCTCAGCTGCTCTCATTGACCCCTTCATGCCTTCAAAGCCTATACCACCTAGGTGATTCTTTTACCTTTCCAAGTCCAGCTGCAGCATTAGGTACACACAAACTTTGCAATCTCATGATTACAGCTTCTTTGTGATCTCAGAAAACACTTCTGAATATTTCATTTCACTGATGCTGGTCTCTTCTCAAAGCATTTAATTGGAGTTGGCTTACAGCTTTCAGTTCAATCCATTTTCATCATGGCGAGAATCATGGCAGCATACAGGCAAGCATAGCAAGGGAGGAGCTGAGAGCTCAACATCTTGTTTCAAAGACAAACAGGAGAAGAAAGGATTCCAGCGAGGCAGAAGAAAGGTCTTAAAGCCCATTTCCACAATGGCACACTTCCTCCTACAAGGCCACAACTACTCCAACAAGGCCACACCTCCTAATAATGTCACTCCCTTGGCCAAGCATGTTCAATTCACCATGTGTACTAGCAAGTTAGAATTAGTGATGTCATTAGGAATTCACATAGATTATATATTCAGAAAAAGCTAGCAACACTGTCATGTCCCTAAATAAGGTAATATATATACATATATGTACATGTATATATATATGCTAGCATATATATGTGTATATATATGTGATATATATATCAGTTAGTTTATAGGATTAAAAGCAATACAATGTCATAGTTATTTGCCACGCATACTTTGCTTCATAGTTTATGAGGCAAAAAGCTTCAAGGAAGCCAGTCTCCTGCAACCCCTAACTCAGAGGTAGCCCAGATACGTCCTTGCGATAGTCTCCTGTGCTAGGTGCCCACCAAGATATGACTTACTATAATAGCTAAACAAAATTAAATGTTGTTGCTCTCTGAACTCCACCAATGTTCCAACATCTTAGCCAAACCCTGGCTTGGAATTTCATAGGGAGTGTTATGCCTTCAGACTAATTGCCTCTGGCATGTTTAGAGAGATAATGAGGGGGGTAGGGTATTGAAGTTTACTGAATAGAAGTTGATAATCCCAGGGCATGGTCAACTTTTCAGTCACATATAGCAGTTGAATCATTCCCAGGGATTGGAAGAATGAGACTCCTGGGACAGGACTCTGCTAGCCCAGAAGATAAGCATAGTGGGTGTTTACTAAGGATTGGTGGGACCTTGAACTGAGTGTGTGTGCTTGGAGCCCAGGGGTGCTGCACCAGTCCCGAGGAGATGGCCGCTGTTTTAGACCCAGTGTGTTTCAGATGGCCTCGGATATACCTTGACTGCTGAGCTACCAGATTTTTCCTTGCTCTTTTGTAATGACTGTAAAAGTCTGATTCCATTTTGAGAAATACATTCAGATCCTGCACTTCCTTGTGTCTGTCATTTCTTTGCCAACTCCTTGACCTGTACCTGAACCCTGTTTTTCCCACGGGTTGAGAGAGGCTGAGGTTGGCCGGCCTGCGGCAGTTATTAACTATCGTAAAGGTTATATCTTTGTTGGAAAATATGTTCAATTAAATAACTAAAGAAGAGAGGTTAGGCAAAGAATCATAACAGAAACTATACATGTTAACTTGCAGCAAATTACAGTAAGAGAAAAAAATACACAGAGTACATACATGCATACATACACACAGAGAGGGGGGAGAAGGCCAAGCTGGGAGATGGGCATATAATAAAAAGGACTCTCCCAGATGGCCACTGAGGTCACATAAAAAGTCAGTAACTGAGATTTGATGTTTTGATTGGCAAAGGAAACTGTCCCAATGTTTCACGAACCAGGTTCTGCCTCAACTGAAGGGAGAAAGGAGACCTGAAATACAGAGTTTGAGAACAAAAGAACACAAAGCCAAGATGAGGGTTTCCAATCAAGGCTTGCCTTTACTTTTGGGGTTCAGCATTTATATACAAGAAAGCAAAACTGAATCTCTAGGTTACAATGACATTTGAATAACATAAGCAATGTGGGAGGAGTCAGGAAGAATCCAAACAAAGTCAAAGGGGAAGTCAAAGGTGAGCAGGGCTGCTGGGCATGCCAGCTCTGGAAGGTGTCCTGCAGGTCTTGACTCCAGGGAGTGGCCAGAGGCGCAGCCCACAGTTGGGGAAGAGGTCAACAACAGATGTCCTCAGGCTACAGACCTGCCAGCCAGCAGGCATACTTTACTCTAGAATTCTTAAAGGTGGAACTCAGGGTAGTGAGCCTTTGTTTTAGGCACAGCAGGCTGAGTTGAGTCTCTGGTTGCAAGCTCTGATGTCTAGGAGCTGAGGCAGAAGGGAGGGACCCAACAGGCAAACCAAATATTTTTCTATTATATTTGAAACAAAGTATCAGATATAATTGAGTCAAACATAATCAATCTTGAATGAATTGATAATTAAACAACTAGGAAAAAAGATATCACATTCATCAAGTTATTTTTTAAAGTATGTTGTCATTACACTTTTAAAGAGATAATTTCACTCATGATTTCTTACATAGGGGCTGTTAATAAACTCCTGGAAAAGCTAACAAAATGAAACCAAGACAAGAGGGAACATCTTTAAACAGAGGAGCATCTAATACAGCTTTCTCCACATGACAAAGACAATGCAAAGATTACAAATTATGCTAAATATACATTTGTTGAAAGGATTTTATGACAATGGAATTTTACCTTTGTGGCTATGCTCCAGCTACCTGACAATGTAAGTAGAAAATGATGAGAAACTGAGAAAAGGCAAAGAGTTTGGAATTTGATGATACGTCTGCTCAATAATCCCTCAAGCTCCTTAACTAATCCAAGCAAAGTTTTTAAAAAATTTCATAGCTAACACGTTAATACACTGTGGATCATGGGAAATGTTACTAAGTGAAAAATGCAATAGTCCAAAAATGCAATATGAATCTCAGTTGACATGTTTATTAATTTTGAGAAATAAGCCATGTTAACTTAAAATATTAAAAATATAGGGAATTTAATATCCAATGCATGATGTACAAGGACAAAATTTCTTAGGTGACATCTACAAGAAAAAAGAGTTTCAAAATGTAATAAATTTTATAAAATAAAAAGCATACAAAATAATCTATAATTTATAGATTTAGTCCTTCAAGTAGTAAATGCAATTAGTATAAATAAATATTACAAAACAAATTGAGGAGCACTGGTGAAAGAAAACTAATTTCTATTGTTTTACTGGGATATTGTTTTGTTTCTTGATTTTTCAAAACAGTGTTTCTTTATGTAGCCTTTGTTGTCCTGGAACTCATTCTACAAAACAAGTTCACCTCAAACACACAGAGATCTGTCTGCCTCTATCTCTGAGTGCTGCAAAATAGGCATTAGCCACCACTGTCGGCCATGCTATTGTTATTAAGGGAAAGAAATAATCCTTTTCTGTAGATATCTATATAATAAAACCATTAATTTAACAAATATGAAGTCTTAAACAAGAAATATGAACTAACTCCCTATAAGATATGCTATTGGCTATAAACAGTGAAAAAAAATAAAAGTAAAATTTAGTAATGGTTCCTTAAGGATAAGATGATAAAATTTGTTACAGACATGGTTTTACTCTATAGCTTAACACCATATATCTGAACAGTTATAATTACTAGAGTTGCATTACTAATGAAAATATTGTCTTTGTGATTTTAAAAAGAATACAAGAATTGTATTGAACCATGGTTATAGTGGCCGGGCTAGATGGTAATGGTGCTTTAATCCCAACACTTGGGAAGCAGAGGTAAGGATTTACAAGTAAACGTATTCTGTTATGATTTTATAAATAGACCTATTAAATTACAAATAAACATATGAGTTCAAGAATAGCCTAATCTAGAGAGCAAGTTCCAGGGCTACAGAGAGAAACTCTATCTCAAAAAAAAAAAAAAATCAATTAAAAAGCATGTGAGAGAGAATATTATATAATACAACAGTAATAAAGGGGGAGACAGCCTCATAAATTTAATGTGTGCAATATAATCCTCACTAATTATGAATAAGTTGCACAATAGAAATAAAATGCAAAAAAATGAGAACTAATGCACATACAAATATATAAATAAATATATAATATACATAATATGTGATAAAAATATATAATAGGCAAAATATAATTTAAATTACATAATGAATATTGTTTTAAAAATTCAGTGAAATTCCTGAAAAGAACACCAATAGCTTATGCTCTACGATCAACAATAGACAATAGGACTTCATAAAAATTGCAAAGCTTCTGTAAAGCAACCAACACTGTCAATAGGACAAAGTGATAACCAACAGATTGAGAAAAGATCTTCATCAACCCTAAACCTGATTGAAGGCTAGTATCCAATATATACAAAGAACTCAAGAAGTTAGACTCCAGAAAATCAAATAACCCTATTAAAAATGGGGTACAGGGCTAAATGAAGAATTCTCAACTAAGGATAAACAAATGGCTGAGAAGCAACTAAAGAAATGTTCCACATCCTTAGTCATCAGGGAAATGCAAATCAAAACAACCCCGAGATTTCACCTCATATCAGTCAAAATGGCTAAGATCAAAAACTCAGGTGACAGCAGATGCTGGGGAGGATGTGAAGAAAGAGGAACATTCCTCCATTGTTGGTAGGATTGAAAGCTGGTATAAGCACACTAGAAATCAGTCTGATGGTTCCTCAGAAAATAGGACGAAGTATTACCTGATGAACCAGCTATACCACTCCTGTGTATATACTCAAAAGATGCTCCAACATATAACCAGGACACATGTTCTACTATGTTCTTAGCAGCCTTATTTATAATAGCCAGCAGCTGGAAAGAACCTAGATGGTCCTCAACAGAGGAATGGTTACAGAAAATGTGGTACATTTACACATAGGCTTACTTTACTACTCAACTATTAAAAACAATGACTTCAAGAAATTCTTAGGCAAATGGATGGAACTTGAAAACATCATCCTGAGTGAGGTAACCCAAACACAAAAGAACACACATGGTATGCACTCACGAATAAGTGGATATTAGCCCAAAAGCTCAGAATACTTAAGATACAATTCACAGACTATATGAAGCTCAACAGGAAGGAAAACCAAAGTGTGGGTATTTGGTCCTTCTTAGAAGGGGGAACAAAATACTCATGAAAGTAAATATAAAGACAAAGTGTGGAGCAGAGACTGAAGGAAAGGCCATCCAGAGACTGCCCGACCTGGGAATCCACACTATATACAGCCACCAAACCCAGACACTATTGTTGATACCAAGAAGTACGTGCTGTCAGGAGCCTGTTATAGCTGTCTCCTGAGAGAATCTGCCAGAGCCTGACAAATACAGAGGTGGATGCTCACAGCTAATCATTGGAATGAGTGCAGGGTTCCCAATGTAGGAGTTAGAGAAAGGACTGAAGGAGCTAAAGGGGTTTGCAACCCTGTAGGAAGAACAACAACAACCAAACAGATCCACTGTGAGAACTCAGGGACTAAAACAGTAACCAAAGAGTACATACAAGGAACCCATGGCTCCAGCTGCATGTATAGCAGAGATGGCCTTGTCAGGCATCAGTGGGAGTAGAGGCCCTTGTTCCTGTGAAGGCTCGATGCCCCAGTGTAGGGGAATGCCAGTGTGGGGAGGCAGGAGTGCATAGGTGGGTAGAGGAACACCCTCATAGAAACAAAATGAGGATGGATGGGAGAGGGGGATTCCAGGAGGGTTGTGGGGAGAAACCGAGAAAGGGGATAACATTTGAAATGTAAATAAAGAAAATATTCAATAAAAAAGGAAAAAATGGCAATCACATCCAGAAAATGAAAAAAAAATATTCAGTGAAAAATTTTAAGGAGAAATACTCATTATTTGACATTATTTTAAATAATATTAACTATTTAAAAATACATAAAATTAACATGAAAATGGTTGTTTTTCAGTTGTGGGCTCTGATATTGAGAACTTCATACTACTGATGATCTTCCAGAGGTCCTGGAAGTTCAATTCCCAGCAACCACATAGTGGCTCACAATTATCTGTAATGAGATCTGATGCCCTCTTCTGGTGTGTGTCTGAAGACAGATATAGTGTATGCGTATAAATAAAAATAAATAAATCTTTTAAAATTTTTAATTCCACTTGGTTTCTTTATATTATTATTATTGTGTTTTTTCTTTTTTCTTCTCCTTTAAAAAAATGTTTTATTATTCATTTCCTTTATATCCCAATCATTGACTCTCCTCTGGTTCCTCACTCCCAAAGTCCCTCTTCCTGTCTTTGTACCTTCTACTCTGAGAGAGTTGAGACCTCCTGGGTATCCTCCTACCTTGGCATTTCAGATCTTTGCAGCACTAGGTAAAACCTCTCCCACATTCACTTTACATCCTCATTAAAGCCCATCCTCCCTGACCTGTCATCCAGACACATCCTCCAGCCACAAGTCCCTTGTCCTCTGAATAGGGGGAGGAACTCTTCTGAGTATCACCCCACCCTGTCACATCATGTCATTGCAGGGCTAGAGGCATCCTCTTCCACTGAGGCCAAACAAGTGGCTCATTTAGGAGAATGGGATGGACGGCAACAGAGTTAAGGACAGACAGCCCCAGCTATATATTGGGGGGGCGGGGTTCTAGGACCACCCATGCTTGCTCTTTGATTGGTGGTTCAGTCTCTGGGAGCACCGAAGTGTCCAAATTAGTTGACTATATTGGTCTTTTTGTTGAATCCCTCAATGCTTCCCCCAACTCTTCCATAAAACTCCCTGAGCTCTATCTAATGTTTGGCTGTGGTTCTCTGCATCTGTTTCCATCAGCTGCTAGGTAGAGATCTCAGAGGAAAGTTATGCTAGCCTCCTGTCTACAAACATAACGAAATAAAATTGATAGTGTCATGGACTGGTTCTTGCCCATAGGGTAGATCTCAAATTGGGGCAGTCATTGGTTGGCCATTCTCTCTCAGCTTCATCTTTACCCCTGTATATCTTGCAGATATGACACATTTTTGGATCAAAGATTTTGTGAGTGGATTGCTCTCCTTATCCTTCCACACTGGGAGTCCTGCCTGGCTACAAGAAGTAGCCACTTCAAGCTCTTTATTGAAAGCTGCTAAGAGACTCATGTAGAGTTATTAGCCTAGATTTCCTGGGGATTCCACCTGCCTCCTAGGTCTCTGGTTTGTCCTCACAATGCACCTTCCTACTTGGTGCTAATTTCCATTCCTCTACCCAGCTCTGTCTATACCTGATTCCACAGCACCATTACCTTCTCAATCCACTTTTCTGCCCAGATTCCAGATTCCTCCATCCATTCAATGGCCATTTCTATTTTAATTCCCCTCTGAGTGAGATTCAAACATGCTCCCTTGGGCTCTCCTTGTTCTTTGGCTTCTTTGAGTCTGTATTGTAGCCTGGGTATTCTGTACTTTGTGGCTAACATCCATTTATCAATGAGTACATAACCTGCATGTTCTTTTGAGTCTGGGATGACTCAGTCAGGATGAAATTTTACTGTCCTGTCCATTTGTCTGCAAATTTCATGATGTCCTTGATTTTGATAGTTGAGTACAATTCCTTTGTGTATATCATTACTAATTCTGAGACGTTTTCTTTATAGTAGTAACGTGGGCATGTGTCTCTGTGTGCGCCTTTGTATGTGTGTGTGTTTATGTGGTAGGACATGTGTTCATGTGTGTGTATGTATGTGTTTGTGTGTGTCAACATGAGATGCTGGCAACTTCTTATATGTACTGAACATTTATATTCTAACATGAGCTTTGACTTTAAATAAGTAGTATTCATCAACTGTGTTATTTTTAAAAACAGCATATTTGTGCAGTACCAGAAAATTCATCTGCCAAATTGTATAGTCGAGACAGTTTTGTTGGACTTCTCCAATGCTTAGTGGTTCACTTTTATAACATAAAAGCATAAACAGGCTGTCCCTGGTGTCTCTCATGTGGAAAATGCATTAAGGTGACACAGAGTGCAATGTTTTATTTCAATGTTTGTGCTAAACTAGGGTATTAAAAGGAAACATATTTTTTGTTGCTCTTCTTGTAAAAGAAAGGTTAGAGTTTTCTTAAAATTGATGTAACTATATATGTATTTCAAATGCAGTGCTGTTGTTCAAAGGCTGTCTTTCAACTCAAGCCTGTTAGGTAAACACAGGGAAGAGAAACACATGTGAGAGAAACACAACTTGAATATCACTTTTATAACTATGCATTTATGGTCTGTGTGGGGATGTCATTTCTTCTCCTTAGATATGACAGGTATGCCTTCAGTGGAACATAAAAGAGTAAATAAGCAATATTTTTGTTGAATATAAAGTGGGAGTTACATACATTTATGAATAAACCTTTACCTATTTTATGTTTCCTGCTTCTTTATTTGAAATAATAACTTTCAGTACTCTTGTTCTGTCAAAATCATATCACAGTACATTTGATTTCTCAATCCAAAAATATTCAGCCATGGACTTTTCCATGAGTTTTTTAAAAAGATATTTTATAAATATTTTCACGAAGAGTTTTTTGAAATCAAAGACTTACATCCCTATAAATTTTATTTATACATTTGTGGTTTTCAATATTGTATATATTTATTTTTTATTCTTCTACATATTTAATTATAATTTTCTGAATTGTATTGGAATTCATCAAGTGATAACTGGGGGTGTCCATGGAAGTTCCATTCCTATAACCCATTTTGTTACATGTCACTTAGCTGACATCATTTTATTTAAAGCTCAAGTATTATGTGGCATTACATATTGTCTTCTCCTGACTAATTCTCTGTCTCTGTTACAAAGAATTCTTGTCTATGAAGCTATTTTCATTTGTTTACTTACTTTCTTGTTTTATTTTATATCACCTGGCTTTTCTGAGACACTGTCTTGCTCAACAATGCATATTGACCAACTTTGACGCTTCTGCCTCAACCTGTGTTGGGATTACAGGCCATACACAATTGTTTCTGTATATCTGTAGGGTACCTTACAAGTAATCATTAAATATTTTAGGCACAAATCTTCTTTTCTCCTTTGCATTTAATAATCATATTCAATGAGTTCCCCATAAGAATAATTACATCACTTTACCAACAAAATTTCTCTATTAACTATTTTTCTTTTCCCCAATGCTTAGTGTATAGCATCAGGGAGTCCATTTCTAATTTCCCCTTTATGTACTGGGCTGAAGTTCTATGCATTTACATGCTAATGGAATAAATGTCATAGGGAATCAAATGCTGACTGCTTGGTAGAAATGTCTCTAAGGAAGATGGAAGTGTGTCTTGTTGGCAGAACAAGAGATGACATTTGGAAGAGAGAATAAACAGATGGTGGCTCTAGAACAAGCAGTTGATAACATTTCATTCTCCACAGGAAGCCAGTGCTTGAAATCCCAAGGAACATCAAGAAGAACTATTTGGTCAAGCAACAATCAGTAGAAAACATAAAGCACAAACAGATTCTCATTCAGAATAGAGAAAATGAAGCCCATAATTGAAATACCTTCATTGATGAAGTTATCCAGAAATAGAATTTTGAGCTTAAACAGAAGATGATTCATAGTTCATGTTACAAACCAAAATAACAAATTACTACCATCTTATAATTTTATCATATAAAGGGAAACTTTATAACTTTGGTACTACTTTATACTTTATATACTTTGTAATTTATTTTAAAGAAAAATATTGATATGACTCATGTTCTTTTAAACTTCTTCAAAACAACAATTTTTGTATATATAATACTACTAATAAGAACAAAATAAATTGTTTCCTGCAGTATTTTCACTTTGAGCAGGAAGAATATTGTTGATAATAGTTTGTTGGAAAGAAGCATCTTATTACACTCAGTGATTATATAAATGGCCTAAGTGAATACTTTTACTAAGAATTATATGTAACATATTCTCTGAAAACACAATGAAAAATTATATGCCAAAGCTAATTACATTCAAGTTGTTTACTTTTCTAGAAATATAAAATAATCATTTTAAGTTCTTTGGCATTTCAAAAAACAGTTTTCCAAAATACAATTGTCATTGATTTTAGAATATTATTAGTAAGAATTAAACTAGTAATTCTGAAACAGGAAAACTGTTCTAAAATAAAATTCAGCATAATTATATCAACTTGTTTTTAATATCCATATTTGTATATTATCTAGTTATTCAAATCTGAAATAATATAATCAAGTGACCTCCATGTGATGCCAAGTACCAACCTAGGCCTGGGAAGTAGTTCTGAGGAAGGGGTTTCTGGAAGCCAAAGAATGATGCAAGCTTAAGTAGTCTATCAAAACAGGGTTCAATATTGCTCTCTTTCTCTCTCTCTCTCTCTCTCTCTCTCTCTCTCTCTCTCTCTCTCTCTCTCTCTCTCTCTCTCTCTTCTCTTTCTCTCTCTGTTGTGCATGAGAAAGTCTTCTCTTGCTATTCTACACACTCTCTGGATAGCTTATCTCTTGAAAAATCAAAGGTTCAGTCTTTAGTTTACACATCAGTTTAGTCATTATCACAAGTTCTCTTCTTATCTTATTAATTATTATCTTTTAATTAGATATTTTCATTATTTACATTTCAAATGAAATCCCATTTCCTGGTTTCCCATCTAGAAAAAAAATATCTATTCCCTCTTCCCTCCCCTTGCTCAACAACCTACCCTCTTCTGCTTCCTGGCCTACACTGGGGCATAGAGCCAGCAGGTATTCTCCTACACTGGGGCATAGAGCCTTCACAGGACCAAGGGCCTCTCCTCTCAATAATGACCTACTAGACCATCTTCTGCTACATATGCTGCTGGAGCCATGAGTCCCACCATGTGTACTCTTTGGTTGGTGGTTTAGTCCCTTGGAGGTCTAAGAGTACTAGTTAGTTCATATTGCTGTTCGTCCTAAGGTGCTGCAAGCCCTTCAGCTCCTTGGGTCCTTTCTCTAGCTCCTTCATTGAGGACCATGTGCTCAATCCTATGGATGGCTGTGAGCCACTACTTCTGTATTAGTTGGGCACTGTCAGAGCTTCTCAGGAAACAGCTATATCAGGCTCCTGTTATCCAGCACTTGCTGGCATCCACAATAGTGCCTGGACTTGATGATTGAATATGGGAAGGATTCCCAGGTGGAGTAGTCTCTGGATTGTCCTTCCTTCAGTCTCTGCTCCATAGTTTGTCTCTGCAACTCCTTCCATGGATATTTATTTTGTTTCCCCTTCTAAGAAGGATTGAAGTATCCATACTTTGTTCTTCCTTCTTGTTTTTCTTGTGATTTGTGGATTGTATTTTGGGTATTCCGATCTTCTGGGCTAATATCAACTTATCAGTGAGTACATACCTTGTGTATTCTTTTGTGAATGGGTTACCTCACTCAGTATGATATTTTCCAGATCCATCCATTTGCCTAATAATAAATTTCATAAATTCATTGCTTTTAATAGCTGAGTAGTAGTCCATTGTGCAAATGTACCACATTTTCTGTATTTATTCCTCTGTTGAGGGATATCTGGTTGTTTCCAGTTTCTGGCTATTATAAATAAGGCTGCTATGAACATAGTGGAGCATGTGTCCATATTGCCTGTTGGAGAATCTTTTGGGTGTATGCCCAGAAGTGGTATTGCTAGGTACTCTGGTAGTACTATATCCAATTTCCTGAGGAATCACCAAACTGATTTCCAGAGTGGTTGTATCAGCGTGCAATCCCACCAGCAGTGAAGGAGTGTTCCTCTTTCTCCACAACCTCACCAGCATCTGCTGTCACCTGAGTTTTTGATCTTAGCCATTCTGACTGGTATGAGATAGAATCTCAGGGTTGTTTTGATTTGCATTTCTCTGATGACTAAGAATGTTGAACATTTCTTTAGGTGCTTCTCAGCCATTCGGTATTCCTCAGTTTATAATTCTTTGTTTAGCTCTGTACCTCATTTTTAATAGGGTTATTTGGTTTTCTGAAGTATAACTTCTTGAGTTATTTGTATATATTGGATATTAGCCCTCTATCGTACATAGGATTTGTAATGATCTTTTCACAATTTGTTGGTTGCCGTTTTGTCCTATTGACAGTGTCCTTTACTTTACAGAAGCTTTGTAATTTTATGAGGTTTCATTTGTCAATTCTTGATCTTAGAGTACAAGCTATTGGTTTTCTGTTCAGGAAAGTTTCCCCTGTGCCTATGGGCTCGAGGCTCTTCCCCACTTTCTTTTCTATTAGTTTCAGTGTATCTGGTTTTATGTGGCGGACCTTGATCCACTTGAACTTGAGCTTTGTACAAGGAAATAGGAATAGATCGATTTGTATTTTTCTACATCCTAACCTCCAGTTGAGCCAGCACCATTTGTTGAAAATGCTATCTCTTTTCCACTGGATGGTTTTAGCTCCTTTGTCAAAGATCACGTGACCAAAGGTGTGTGGATTCACTTCTGAGTCTTTAATTCTATTCCATTGATCCACCTGCCTGTCACTGTACCAATTAGATGAAGTTTCATCACAATTGCTCTGTATACAGCTTAAGGTCAGGGGTGGTGATTCTACCAGTGGTTCTTTTATTGTTGAGAATAGTTTTCGTTATACTTGTTTTTTTGTTACTCCAGATGAATTTGCAAATTGCTTTTTCCAAGTCTGTGAAGAATTGAGTTGGAATTTTGATGGGCATTGCATTGTATCTGTAGATTGCTTTCAGCAAGATAGCCATTTTTACTATATTGATACTTAAGAGACCCCCAAAATTCCACCAGAGAACTCCTAAACCTGAAAAACAACTTCAGCAAAGTAGCTGGATATAAAATTAACTCAAGCAAATCAGTGGCTTTCCTCTACACAAAGGATAAGCAAGGTGAGAAAGAAATTAGTGAAACAACATGCTTCACAATATTCACAAATAATATAAAATACCTTGGTGTAACTCTAACTAACCAGCTAAAAGATCTGTATGACAAGAACTTCAAGTCTCTGAAGAAGGAAATTGAAGAAAATCTCAGATGATGGAAAGATCTCCAATGCTCATGTATTGTCAAGATTAATATAGTAAAAACAAGTTCCCTTTTGAATATTCTCCATGAACCCAGCCCCTTGATCCTTAGAAAGAAACAGCTACCATATATATATAATTTAACATTGCAAAAGGATTCAGAGATCTTTCAATATCCCTAAAGATGATAAGCTAGCTAGGTAAAACCCTGCCCTGAAATTGCCATTCCTACAGTGCCTAGAAGACCTAATTTCTCTCTGACCCTCAACTTGAGAATACGCTTTCTCTTGTATCTATCTTCCTTCATCTTTCTGACAAGCTGGCTCATAGTACAGTTGCCTCTGTTTTCTATGTCTACAAAGCCTTTCTTATAGTTCACATTCCATCCTTATATTCTGCGTAGAAGAGAAATTATACATGTATATATTTTGGACTCATGTTTTCAGCATTCTTTCATACAGTCTTAAGGGTGGTCCTGAAGGTCACAGAGTTATAATGTTTTGCTGAGCTATTAGACACATTCTTGCATCCTGGGAGGAGGAAGCATATTTCCTTTACAGATTTATTTCTTTATTATGTATGTAGACGTGTGAGGTGAGTTTAAGGGTATATGCTATGCATAAGCATGCATGTGCTCAGAGAGGATAGAAGACAGCTTGGAATGCTTTGGAACTGAAGATGCAAGTGGTGGTGAAACGCATGGGTGGGTACTGGGTGTTGAACATGGGACCTTTGTAAGGACAGCAAATGTTCTTAACAGCTAATGTATAATTCATTCCAAGTTGTTTTTTGTTTTTTATTTTTGAAGCATCAAATATTCTGAACACTACCCCTGTGCCAATTTTATTACCCATCACATATCTTCAGTAAAACAGGATTTTCAGCCTGACTTTTTCTTGATTCCTTTATAACCCTTTTATATATATGTCACAATTTCCATGGAAAATGGTTTAAAACTTTCTAGACCAGCAATGCATAATATGTTCTCTTAGTCTTCATTGATGTCAGGGTTCAAATATTTAGTTGTCTTCAGTGCCATATATTTCTCATCAATGTCAGATTTGAAATATATTTCACTACCTCTCAAATTACTTGGTCATATATTTTAGTCCTTAATCTAAAATAATAATTGAACTGAAGGAGAAATATTATTATTGTAATTAATTCTGATTTACATAGCCCAGGATTTATAACTTTAAAATCACACATTTTCTTCAATACTGTTTTTATATTGATTTATTTTTTCTACCTTTATATTTTCTCCTCATAATTTTTTAACATTGGAGTGTATTATATGCTGTTTTATGTGATATATATTGCCAACTTTTATACTATTTGAGAAAATAATTTATATTTACATTCTAGTCTTTCTATAGAAATATATCAGTCTGAGAATAATATTTATTTCCAATTAATTTTGAGTTTGTCCCTTTCCTATTTCTAAATTTTGTTCATCTCTACTGCTCTTCATTCTTAAGTAATATTTGATTTATATTGATTACTTTGAAATATCTTTCAAAAAGATATAAACTTATTTTTATGTTTTTGTCTTAGTTCATTTTTCTAAAGAACTTTGTGTTGGATTTTCTTTTCATGCTTTCTTTCTTGCATTTTTTCTTCTTTATATATTGGGTAACAGTCAGTAAATATATTTAAACTAAAAGATAATTATTTAATTTGATATATATTGCTTATTTTGTTCCTGTATGTGAAATGTTCTCTCTGAAAATATCTTTTCTTGTATAATAAGCCAATCTTTTCTCTAAGAAGAACATTTCATATCTCATTAAAATTAATAGTTTTTAGTTTCTGTCATATTAGATACTTGTTGTAATCCAAATTCATTATTATATTATTTTTAAAAGCCATCATACCAAAAAGCAATCTACAGATTTCATGCAAGTATCATCAAAATTATAACATGATCAATTACATACCTTGAAAAAAGAACCACCCACCTTCATATAGGAAAAACAAAACAGAACAATAACAACAACAACAACAACAACAACAAAAACACCCAGGGTATCTAAAACGTCTTGTACAAAAATGAAACATGTAGAGGTTCCATCATCCCTGATTTACAGCTGTACTATAATGCAGTAGCCATAAAAAACCTTATGATATTGATGTTAAAACAGAGAGGTTGATCAATGGAATCTAATGAACGATTAAGAAGTAAATATAGCACCTATGGATACTTGATTTTTGAAAAATAAACCTAAATAATACAATGTAAAAGAGAAAGGATGTTCAGTGCTGGTACAATGGGACATGTTAATGTGGAAGAATGCAAATAGATCTATATCCATCATTCTGCACAAACTCTAGTAAGTAGATCAACAAAACCCACATATATCAGATAGAAGAGTTGGTAAGGAATAGCCTTGAACTTATTGCCACAGGATACAACTTCCTGAACAGAACAGCAATAGCTTAGGAACTAAAATCAACAATTAATAAATGGGACCCTACGAAACCAAACAACTTCTGTAAGACAAAAAAAAAAAAAAAAAAAAAAAAAAAAAAAAAAAAAAAAAAAAAAAAAAAAAAAAAAAAAAAAGCACCCTCAAAAAGATAAAATGGCAGTCTACAGAATGGGAAAAGACCTTCACTGACCCTACATCTAATAACAGCTGATATTCAAAATGTAAAAAGTACTTAAGAAACTAAACATCAACAAACCAACTAACCCAGATTAAAAATGGTATACGGATCTGACCAAATTCTCAACAGAAAAATCTCCAATGGCCAAGAATCACTTAAAGAAATATTCAACATTTTCCACAGGAAAATACAAATCAAAAGTACTTTGCGATTTCATTTTACATATGTCAGAATGTATCCAAAAATTTACATATCATGCTGCTGAGGGTGGGAAACACTCCTCCACTGCTGGTGGGTGTGCAAACCTGTACAGCCATTTACCACAATCAATTTGGTAGTTCCTCAGAAAATTGAGAATTGGTCAAGACTCAGTTAAACCCAGTTAAACCACTATTCTACTATATACTATGTACTTTGTAGTATGTTCCACTATACTACGAAGACACCTCAACTGTGTTCACAGAAACTTTGTTTGTAATAGCTGGAAATAGGATCAACCTATATGTCCCTCAACAAACAAACAAACAAAGAACAGATAAAGAAAATGCACATTTGCACAATGCAGTCTTACTCAACTGTTTAAAAAAAATGACATCATGAAAATTTGCAGGCAAATGGATGGAACTAGAATAAAAATTCATCTTAAATGAAGTAACTCAGACCCAGAAAGACAAGCACGGCATATATTCCCTTATGGGTGTATATTAGACACAAAATAGAGGGTAACCATGTTACAATCCACAGATCCAATGAAGCTAAGTGAAAAGGAGGGCCCAAAGGTTTAAGATAAAATAAAAACTGTAGATAGACCAAACGAGGTTTAGGAGGCACTGTGGAGGGCAGGGTTGATGATAGGAAGATGAGGGATCAAGCAGGGGAAGCACAGGGGGAGGGAGTACTGAGAGAAACACAAAGAATGCTAGAGAATACAAAGGATAAGCTAGAAGCCTATGGGAGTGCAAATTCCAAGGAATCTCTGAGGGTGACTCTAAGACTCATAGCAACAATGGATCTGGATCCTGGATCTGCCATCTCCTGTAATCAGCCAAGACTTCCAATGGATGGATGGGGACACCAACCCAGTCATAAAACCTGAGACCTGCCTACCTACTTACAAGACATGCAGGGATAAAGATGGAGCAGAAGTTGATGAAGTGATTGTCAGCTTGAGACCAACCCATAAGAGGAAGCTCACTGTGACTCTGTTAATGACAGGCTGCTCCACGTACAGAGAGGAGCCTAGCATACTTTTCATCATAGAGGCTTCACTTAGCAGCAGATGGAAACAGACACAGACACCTACCCCAAACATTAGTCAGGGAGGGAGCTTAGGAAATGCTGTGGAAGAAAGAGAGGAAGAATTTTAGGAGCCAAGGGAATCAAGAACACCACAAGAATGCATACAGAATGAACTAACCTTGCACCATAGGGCCTCACAGAGACTGAACTACCAAGCATATAACATGCATGGTACTGACTTATGCCTTCTACAAATATTTGTGCTTGTGAACTTTTATATGGAACTTTTTCGAGTCAGGGTTTCTCTCTATAGCCCTGGCTATCCTGGAACTCACTCTGTAGACCAGGCTGGCCTCAAACTCGGAAATCCACCTGCCTCTGCCTCCCAAGTGCTGGGATTAAAGGCATGTGCCACCACCGCCTGGCTTTATATGGAACTTCTAACAGCACTATCAGATGCTGTCTTTGTCCTACCTTTCCGTCCCTGTAATGGGCTGCCATTTCTAGTCTCAATAGGAGAAGTTTTACTTAGCCTTATTACAACATGATATGCCAAGGCTGGCTGATATTTGTGGCGGTGGGGAGTCCACATTTTTTCTGAGAGGAGAGGGAGGAAGAGTGAATGGGGTAGTTGAGGTGAGGTGGAGAAGAACTAGAAGAAGAGGAAGGGGAAACTGTGATCTGAATATAAAGTGAATTAATTAATTAAAATAAATATATTTGTACAATGTAAACCACCATTACCACCACCAGCAGCAACAGCAAAGAATACCTCTGAAGTCTCAGAGACATGATTGTCTCAATAAAATATTAACAGATCCAAGGAAAGTTGACAACTCATTGTAGTAACAAAAAGTTTCCTAGGACTCCACACTCAAATAAAGAGTTGCAAGCAATTAGTAAATGTTGTGAGGTAATTAATGTTCCCCAGGCACAAGCCCTTATTGGTTGTCAGATAAAAAGTGGTTGGCCCTAGATCTCTACAGATGTAAGCAACAAAGAGCAGCCTTATTAGGTTGTAGTCATTCCTTGATTCATTTATATGTATGCAACATTCATGGCTAAAGAAAGGGGGGCTGTGAATTTGGGAGCGATGGACAGTTGGGCATGAAGAGGTAGGAAGGAGGAGAAGGATAGGAAAATGATGTAAGTAGAATTTAATTAAATAAAAGAAGAAACAGAAAAGCAAACTTAAAAGCTTTCCATCACTTCTTCTTTAATTTGAATCTTTTGACAATATCTGGCTTTATACCTTCACTTTCTAAGCTGTTATTAAATATGTATCTTGGTTTGAACTTCAATTTGATTTCAATAACCACCTCTAAGCACAATGGAACAGGTCCAAGACATGAGTGATCATATGAATATTTATGAAAATTTATTCCAGTGAAGTATGAGATAAAATTTATCATCAGTGAGGCAATACAGGTGACATAAAATGTAAGATATTAAAGCAGACAGATACCAGAGTAAAATTCCTATAAGGTATGCTCAGGAGAAATGGTGCATTCAAAGGCATTGAACAAGATTTGGCCTGTTCTTAGTATATAGTCTGGGGTATTATCAATTTTCAACTCCTTTAAAATTACATGATTTTTACACATTAGATTTCACAAAATATTTTAATGTATAACATTTAGTTTTTTTATTATATATTGTAAGTGTTAGTAAGAGGCATGACTTAATTTAAAATAAAGCAATCTTACCAGACATAGACTCTAAACTAATGCTAGGCTGCATGCTCACAAAATCATGTCATGGTTTCCAGTATTTTATAGACATGATGTCATTGTACATAAGTAAATGACAGAAATTAGTATAGAAAGAATGTATAGGAGGGCTGTTCGATTGAAGAACACAGAAATGTTACTTCAATATTCATTCTACTGAAGGTTAAGCAAGTCACTGAGATATTTATTTAGATTCTCAGAAATTATTTATTTTTTATTTTGGTTTTTTTTTCAGAATTTATTTTTAACTATTGGATTTCTATCATGGAGACAGTTTCACATATGTATGATGAAATTTAAAATAAAATTGTAAATACAAAAATAACTTCACAGCATCAACTAGTCCAGGAGCTTAAATTAACCCTTAGTTTTTTTCATTGAACAACAGACATGAACAGTATAGAGGTGGTTCCAGTGGTCATTGTAGGAAGAATAATCAAAAGAAGAAAAAACAAAAGAAAGGTGAAAAGTTGAGATGAGAGAAAGAAGAAATAAAAAAACAGGAAGAAGGATCGAAGGCAGAAGAAGGGACAACTGGATCTTAGCAAATCTGAAAGTAAATTGAATCATTAGGTCTGTTCTGGTTTTGGAACTCAGAGGAAGAAAGATGTTCCTGACTCCAATTCTGTTGTTTCAGAATGTAACAGAGACTGACATGCATCCAGAAAAGGATGTAACTTATTATAAGCAAAACTAAGGGTGTTTTTTAAAATCTCCCTTGGAGGCAATGGTGATAACATTTTTCAACTCTCTTGGTGTTGGAGGTTTTATATAACTTCCATTATTACTCTTAAGGACAGTGACTCTGAGGGTGTAGAGTGTATGTGTAATGTGCATAAAGCCCTAGGATACTTCCCTACCACCATATTTTCCTGGTGTGGTATCATAAATTTGCATTCCCAGTGAAGGCAACAGGATTGGTAGCTCAACACCATCTTTTGCTCCACAGTGAGTTCTAGACCAGTCTAGGATACACAGGATCCTGTCTCAAAATACAATAAAATACTAAGATAAGAAAAAGAAAGGAAAAAGTGAATTGTAAGGAAGGAACGAGCCTGTGTGCCTGCTGCGTTAAGGACACAGAAACTCAAGTTAGTGAAGGACCCAGTTCATCTACATCCGGGGTATGAACACAAAGTCTAAATATATGTAAATTAAAGTTGCCTTAACTTACATTTTTCCAATTGCAAGGGATGATGAACACTGTTAAAAATATTTTTCTAGTCATGTTTACTTTTCTATTGAGAATTATATGTTAAGATCACCTGTCCATATTTTTTTATTTTAATTTTTTTAATCTTTGTTTTTTACACTCCAGATTTTACCCCCTGCCAGGTCTATTCTCCAACTGTTCCCCAACCTATACTTTCTCCCCTCTCTCCTGGCTCCAAGAGGATTCCCCCAGCCCCCACCCCCCTATCCAGCATACCTTCCAATCCCTGGGGCCTCCATTCTCTTGAGGGTTAGGTGCGTCTTCTCTGACTAAACCCAGACCTGGCAGTTCTCTGCTGTATATGTGTTGGGGGCCTCATAGCAGCAGGTGAGTGCTGCCTGGTTGGTGGTCCAGTGTTTGAGAGATCTCAGGGGTCCAGGTTAATTGAGACTGCTTGTCCTCATACAGAGTCACCCTCCTCCTCAGATTATCCCAGGTTTCTCTAATTCAACCACAGGGGTCAGCAGGTTCTGTCCATTAGTTGAGTATAAATATCTGCATCTGACCCTTTCAGCTGTTTCTTGGGTCTTTCAGAGGGCACTCATCATTGGTCCCTTTTTGTGAGCACTCCATAGCTTCAGCAGTAGTGGAGCCCACTATTGGGTTTGTTGCTGGACCTCCTTTTCCTCAAGCTCTTCTCCATTTCCATCCCTGCAGTTCTTTCAAACAGGAACAATTATGGGTCAGAGTTTCGACTATGGGATGTCAACCCATCCCTCACTTGAAGCCCTGTCTTTCTGCTGGAGGTGGGCTCTTCAAGTTCCCACTCTCCAATGTAAGGCATTTCATCTAAGGTCACTTCCTTTGATTCCTCAGTCTATCACCTCCCAGGTCTCTGGTACATTCTGGAGGGTACCCTCAACCTCCTGCCTCATTGAGGTTGCCTGTTTCCATTCTTTCTGCTGGCCCTCAGAGCTTCAGTCCTTTTCCTCTACCCAATACTTAATCATGTTCCCCTCTTCCTGTCTCTCCCCTTTCCCACCCAAGTTTTTAATTGAGACATTTGGGTTTTTTATTTGTTTGATTGATTGGGGTTTATTTTTGGTTTTGTTTTTTGTTGCAGTTGGTTTTTGTTTGTTTTTGTAGTTGTTCCTATTCTGTACATATTAATCCAGTGTCAGAAATATCACCAGCAAAATTCTTTCCTGTTTTGTGGTTCTTCATTTATTAGATTCTTTCCTTCAGTGTACAGAGCTACATAATTTTATAATGTCCTTAGTATCAACTGTTGGCCTTAATTACTAGGTAAGTAGAGTCCTATTCAGAAAGTTACTTCTTGTGCTTATGTCTTGTAAGATATTACTTAGGTTTTCTCCTAGCAGTCTTAGTATCTCATATTTCATATTGAGGTTTTGACCCACCTGTAATTTTTGTTTCATTTTGTTTTGTTTTTAAAGTTTTCATGGTAATGATACAGATTTAATTTCACTCTTCGGTATGTGGATTTTCATTTTTGTCCATGCTATTTGAATGAAGATGAAGTTGGTTGACCTGTATGTTTTAGATGTATTGAGCTCAAGCATTTGTGAAGGTCATACAGCAATACAGTAGTGTTTTAAAGAAAATAAATAGATGTTCTAAAAGCAAAATGTAGAAAGTAAGATGTAAGTAGTTGAATTTGTTTCATTGGCCAGAAAGTCACCAGTAAATATTACAGAGTATAACTTAAACATTCAAAAAATATTTAAATTGATAGAACATTTTGGTGCATATTTACTTTTATTAGTGATTAAATTTATTGAATGTATTTTCACCTAGGAGAAGAAATTGAACACAAAGTGTAAAGTTTCAAAAGAAGTATTTTACTCCAATCACGTGATATTGTTTATTTTTATATTTTTTTAGTTTTTTGGGGTTTTTGTTTTGTTTTGATTATTTATTTGCTCACTTTGCATTCTGAACACATCTCCTTGCTCCTTCCAGTTCCCCCAGCCTTTCCCCTCTTTCCTTCTCTCTTTAACCTCTGAGATCTTTAACCTCTGAGATCTTCAACCTCTTCCTGGGACATCAAATCACACATGACTAAGTAAGTGCATCCTCTTCCACTCAGGTCAGACAAAGTGCCCCACTTAGGGGAATAAGATTCAGAAGCAGGCAACAGATTTAGGGATAGTCCCAGCCAGTTGATTGGGGGACCTGCATGAAGACTGAGCAGCATATTTGCTACATATGGTTTGGGGGCCTAGTTCCAACCCATTTATATTCCTTAGTTAGTGGTTCAGACTCTGGGCGCTCCCTAGAGTACAGGCTAGTTGACTCTGTTGGACTTCTTGTGGAGTTCTTATCTCCTCCATGTCCCTTATCCATTCCCCAATTTTTCCACAAGATTCCAAGAACTCCTTACAATGTTTGTCTGTGGGTCTCCCCATCTGTTTCAGTCAGGTTCTGCATGGAACTTCTTAAAGACAGTTACTCTAGGCTCCCCTTTGCAGGTGTATCAGAGTGTCATTAAATTAGTTTCAGGGATTTGTTCTTGTCCATGGTCTCAAGTTGGGCTGGCCATTAGTAGGTATTGCCCTCAGTCTCTGCCCCATCTTTGTCCCTGCATGTCTTGTAGGTAAGAAAATTTTTGAGTCGATGGGTTTCATGGGTGGGTGGGTTTGTGGCTTTGTCCCTCTACTGTGGGTTCTACCTGGCTAAAGGAGGTGGTTACTTCAGGTTCCATATCCCATACTGCTAGTAGTCTCAAGTAGAGTCACTCCCATAGTCTCTTGGGAGCCTTCCCTATCCTGAATCTCTAGCATGTCGTATAGATGTCCTTATCCCTATCTGCCAGAGATTTACATTCAGTCTCTTGGTTCTCTCTTATCCTTTCTCCAATCACCTGCTCTTTACCCCCACTGCCCTTGGCAATTCCCTTCCCTATCCCCTCTCTGACCTAGTTTTCTCCCTCTGTCTGCTTCTGATGGTTATTTTATTCCTCCTTCTGAGTGAGATTTGATCATCCTCTTGCGCATTCCTTGTTATTTAGCTTCTTTTTGTGGATTGTAGTGTGGGTATCCTATACTTTATGGCTGATATCCACTTTTATAATTGAGTACATACCATGAATATCCTTATGGATGTGGGTTATTTCACACGGGGTATTTTCTAGCTCCATTCACTTTTCTGAAAATGTCATGATATCCTTGTTTTATAAGCTGAGTAGTATTATACTATATAAATGAACCATATATTCTTTATCCATTCTTCAGTTAAGGGACATCTGAGGTGTTTCTATTTTCTGGCTATTATGAATAAAGCTCCTATGAACACAGTGGACCATGTGTCCATATGTTATGGTGGGGCATCTTTTGAGTATATGCCCAGGAGTAGTATAGCTTAGTCTTGAGGTAGAACTAGTCTCAATTTTCTGAGAAACCACCCAATTGATTTCCAGAGTGAAATACCTGTATGACAAGAATTTCAAGTCTCTGAAGAAAGAAATCAAAGACCTTAGAAGATGGAAAGATCTCCCATGCTCATGGATTGACAAGATTAACATAGTAAAATGTCCATCTTACCAAAAGTGATCTACAAGTTTCATTCCCCATCAAAATTCCAACTCACTTCTTCACAGAGATAGAAAGAGCAATTCTCAAATTTATCTGAAATAACAAAAATCCAAGGCTACCAAAAACCATTCTTAACAATAAAACAACTTTGGGGGGAATCATCATTCCTTACTTCAAGCTATACTGCAGAGCAACAGTGATAAAAACTGTTATTGGTACAGAGACAGGCAAGTAGATCAATGGAATAGAATTCAAGATCCAGAAATGAACCCACATACCTATTGTACTGGCTGGTTTTTTCAATCAACTTGACACGGGCCTGAGTTATCACAGAGAAAGGAGCTGCAATTGGGGAAGTGCCTCCATGAGATCCAGCTGTGGGACATTTTCTCAATTAGTGATCAAGAGCCCCTTGTAGGTGGTGCCCTCCCTTAGTTGGGAGGGCCTCTTGTGGGTGGTGCCATCTCTGGGCTGGTAGTCTTGGGTTCTATAAGAAAGCAAGGTGAGGAAGTCAGTAACATCCCTCCATGGCCTCTGCATCAGCTCCTGCTTCCTGCCCTGCTTGAGTTCCAGTCCTGACTTTCTTTGGTGATCCACAGCAATGTGGAAAGTATAAGCTGAATAAATCATTTTCTCTACAACTTGCTTCTTGGTTGTGATGTTTGTGCAGGAATAGAAACCCTGACTAAGACACCTATGGTCACTTGATCTTTGACAAAGAAGCCAAAACCATTCAGTGGATAAAAGACAACATTTACAATAAATGGTGTTGGCTCAACTGGCAGTTAGCATGTAGAAGAATTCAATTAGATACATTTTATCTCCCTGTACAAAGCTGAAGCCCAAGTGGATCAAGGACCTCTATTTAAAACCAGATATGTTTAGTTTTGTCACTTGTCTAACCCTACAGACATCCAGATATGAATTGAGATGACTGAACTCAATATGATAAACAATAAAAGACTAGAAGCTAGACATGGGGGATATAAATTAGAGAGATGATCCTGTCTAATTGGAGGGTTTAATAGGGTTATATGATTAACATCCCTTGGATACATAGGAAATTAAACAAGAATACAGATATGAGAAACTTTTATTTGACTCAAACCAATCAGTAAACATAGAAGGTTGATGAATCCATTTGTTCTTTAAATCTCAGAGTCTTTGTTTTAAAAGAATTTCATTCATTCATATATGATCCATATCCTCCATTAATAGATTACTGAATAAACTTTACATTGTACATATAATTTTGACTAGTGATATAAACACTGTGTTGTATCAATTGTCAATGAAAATTTTGAGGCATTGGAATTCATTCTAGTTTCTGTATCCAGGCACTTATTACACAAATCTTATTGGGAATATTTTTTTATTTTTTCTTTTATTATTACTAATCATTCCTTACATCTCAAATGGCATCCTGATTTCTGGTTTTCCCCTCCAACAACTGCTCATTCCATGATATCCCACTTCCTGATTACCCCTCTGACATCTTCACCCATCCCTCATATACCCTTCCCCTTGCCATTTGCTCATACGAGAGTGCCATTTATCTTTTTTTTTTATTGGTATTTTTTATTAGATATTTTCTTTATTTACATGTAAATTTCTCCTTTCTCAGTTTCCCCTCCAAAAAACAAAGAAACAAACAAAAACAACAAAAACAAACCCCTGTTGCCTCCCCCCTCCCCATGCCTGCCACCCCACCCTCTCCCACTTATTGGCCCTGGAATTCCCCTACACTGGGGCACAGAACCTTCACAGGGCTGAGGTCCTCTCCTCCTATTGATGATTGAATTTGCAATCCTCTACTATACACATGCTGCCAGAACAATCAGACCCACCATGTGCAGTCCTTGGTTGGTGGCTGAGACCCTGGGAGCTCTGAGGGTACTAGTTAGTTCATATTGTTGTTCATCCTAAGGAGCTGCAAACCCTCAGCTCCATAGGTCCTTTCTTTAGCTCCTTCATCTATCTACTGACTGGTTATATCTTCTCACATCAGGATCACCTTATTTAAACATGAAATATCTTTTTATAGTGATTATTTTTATATATTTTATGAAATCTAATTAAATAGGAAATATAAAATTTATAATTAAATAGTGATAAAAGTTATGTTTTAAATTTTATCCAATACAACCTTAAGGAAACATTTAGAAGTTTAGACATTAGCATTAGCCATCTATCCCACTCTCTCTGACTAGATTATTATTACTAAAGACAATGAGTGTTTGCTTTGGACTACCTTTAGATATTACCATGCTAATTCAAATGTGATCCAATTCTTTTATTTTTGCTGGCAAAAGTCACTATCATCATCTTATTGTTTTAGGTTTTAGAGTTTTAAAGCCATGTTTTGCTCTTCCTTTAAGGTACTTTTTAAAAAACTAATTATGTCTGTCACATATATTTAGGCTATAATTCCTCTAAAGGAGCATAGAGAATTTGCTACAGAACTTAAAGAGTGAAAGTATTTGCTCAGAACAATATTAGAAAATTATACACAAGGATTAATCAAATTGAACACTAATTACTGAGTGCTATTCAACAACACCCACAAGAATGAACAAAGAAACAATAAGATGAAGGAAAGAAATAAACATGTCTCTTTTTGGCATGCAGTGAATTAGTACAAAATAAAAAAAAAAAAAAAGAAAGCTGACTTCATACACCCTCTAAGCTTCATGTAGTAACAAATTTCATTTTAAAACTTTGTCTGTATACAATGTATGGATCTCCTTCAAATATGGAATGAGTGCCTGTTAAGGTCTGGACCGGGACCATACAGAAAAGATCCAGACACATAAGACTCATGCCAATAGCACTGTAGCACTTACGGAATTATCTTATACAGCATGGTATAACCTCAGCCCTATGCAGAGGCTGTTTCTCACTGCTTTTCAAAGCCTGAATAGCATTCACAAGAACATAATTTTTATGGCTACTGTTGCAGCTATTGTTGTTCCTAAATTTTGGGAATATATTTTCTCATACCTATTTTTATATGCGTTTCTTATTTTTTTCAATAAATGATTATGTATTGTTCATATATTTATCAATTTTTTTCTTTTGATCATCTTCACATAACTTCCAAGATAGTACCATTCATTTACAGTGTTTGGGATCAGACTTCGTGGTTTCTTCTGATGTCATCTAATGCTCTACCATTATAGAAAATGTTGTCTTCTTAATGATTTAGAACAATTTAATAAATGCCACCTACAACAACAATGTACAAAGTATTTGTTTTATCATATCTGGTAATTCTTCTGTCTTTATCTTCCATATTCATTGGATTACTCAACTAAGATTAAACCCATTTTCATGCTTTTCCCAGTTATTCATTCTGTTCTGAATCAGTTAAAGACCCTTTGCCCAAGTTCTTGCTGTCTTTTATATCAAATTGCACATTCTTCTACATAGTCACCATATTATCCCAAAAAAGACTGTTTTTCATGCTTGATATCACATAAAATATAACACAAATCATATAAATTACTAATATTTTCAAGGAAATATTATAATACATGCACATACACAGAGTTTCACAAACCATACAATGCACAGAATGCAAATGCATATATACAATTCTCAGACATGAAAAGCACCCTTTATGTTAATTGCATGCCTTTGACATTGCCAGCATGGCAGGTAACCATTATCACTTCCTTTAACAACATATGTCAGGGTTGTTTGGATATAGGCTTTATATAAATAGAGCTATTTGGGAAGTACTCATATACTTTGTAGTAAAATATTTTACATTAGAAGAATTCAGATTTACAGAGAAGTTATAATGATACTACATAGTACTCTTTTCAGCTTCTCCTCTCCATGATGGCTAACATTTATAAACTTGGAATATTTGTGAAAAATCAAGACATTAATGTGATATAACATCATTAACTAAAACACAAACATTCTGATTTTTTTTTAGTGTTTACATGAATGTCCTTGTACTGATCTAGATTACAATTAGAAACACTATATTATATTCAGATTCCACGTGTATTTAGTATTTTATTTTTCCTTCCTTTTATTAAAAAATGTAAAAAATTTATGAAAATATTTTACATAATATATCCAAAATACACGCTCCCTCCACACCCCAACCCCCTTTCACCTAGATTCACTCTTTTTGTCTTTTATTACAAAACAGAGGCTTTGAAAAGGTAGTAAGTAAATAAAATAAAACAAGATAAGAAAAAGAAGAAAAAACCTTTTCAAGTCGATGGAACAAATCAGACAGAAGAAAAGGAAACCAGGAAGGGCACAAAAGCAGAGATGCACTCATTCATAACTTCAGGTATCCCGGAAAAACACTACACTGGAAGGCATAAATCCACTCATTCATAACCTCAGGTATCCCGCAGAAACACTACACTGGAAGGCATAATTCACATGCAAGGCCATGGTGCCTACAGACACTCACAGGCTCCCTCAGTCTCTGTTAGTTCACATGAGCTTTAGTCATGCTGACTTATACAGCCTAGTTTTCTTGTTGTCCTCTTGGTGTCATCCATTTTACACTGTTTCTGGCTTTTCTTATGCTGGAGTCCCTGAATCCTCAATGGAGGGATTTGATAGATACTTGCCTTTTATGGCAGAGTGTTCCAAGGTTTCTCACTCTCTGCATTAAAAACAAAACAAAAAACAAAACAAAACAAAAAAAAAACAGCATCAAAACTTGGGGTATAGAACTAAACAAAGAATTCACAAAAGAGGAATCTTGAATGGCTGAGATTCTATCTTACACCAATCAGAATGACTAAGATCAAAAACTCAGGTGACAGCAGATGTTGGTAAGGATGTGGAGAAAGAGAAAAACTCCTACACTTCTGTTAGGATTGCAAACTGGTGCAACTACTCTGGAAATCTATCTGGCAGTTTCTCAGAAAACTGGAAGTAGATCTTCTTGAAGATCCAAATATACTGCTCTTGGGCATAAACCCAAGAGATGCCTCACCATGCCACAAGGGCATGTGTTCCACCATGTTCATAGTGGCCTTGGATACACAAATATGGTTCATTTACATAACATGGAACACTATTCAGCTATTAAGAACAAGGACATCTTAAGTTTTGCAGGCAAATGGATGGAACTAGAAAATATCATCCTGAGTGAGGTAACTCAGACCCAAAAGAACATGCATGGTATGTACTCACTAATAAGTGGATATTAGCCAGAAAAAGTACAGAATACACAAGATACAGTTCACAGAACGCAAAAAAGTTAAAAAGACAAAGGGCCCAAGTGGGAACTCCTCAGTTCCACTTGGGAGGGAGAAGAAATCAATCACAGTATGGGGAGGGAGGGAGGGAGAGAAGGAGGGTTCTAGCAATCATTAGAAGGGGACAAGGAATGGAAGAGGGGAACATGATTAGGTGTTGGGTGGGGGAAAAAGACTGAAGCCCTGAAGGGCAGCAGAAAGAATGGATACAAGCTACCGTGGAAGGTAGGAGGTGGGGGGGGCACCCTCCAGAATGTACCAGAGACCTGGGAGGTGAGAGACTCTCAGGACTCAAAGGTAGGAACCTTAGATGAAATGCCCTACAGTGGGGAGAGGGAACTTGTAGAGCCCACATCCATCAGAAAGACGGGGCATCCATCGAGTCAGGGATGGGGTTGGTATCCCACAGTCAAAAGCACTGACTCATAATTGTTTCTGTCTGAAAGAACTTCAGGGACAAAAATGGAGAAGAGACTGAGCAAAAGGAGGTCCAGCAACAGGCCCAAAGTGGGATCCAACTCACTGGGAAGCCCTAAGGTCTGACACAATTACTGAGTCTATGGAGTGCTCACAAAAGTGTACCTATCATGAGTGCCCTACAAAAGAACCAACAAGCAGGTGAGTCAAATGCAGATAATTACACCCACCCAAATAACAGAAGCTGCTGACCCCTGTGGTTGAATTAGGAAAAAGCTGGGAGAAGCTGAGGAGGAGGGCAACCCTGTAGGAGGACAGGGATTCTCAACTTGGACCTCTGAGATCTCTCAGACAATGGATCACCAATCAGACAGCATTCACAAGCTGATATGAGGTCCCCAACACATATACAGAAGGAGACTGCTGGGTCTTAGTTCAGTGAGAGAAGATGCACCTAACTCTCAAGAGGCTGGAGGCCCCAGGGAGTGAGTAGATCTGGTGGGGTGGGGGTGGAATGTAGAGACAGGGGGTTGGGGAGGAGGTATGGGAAGTTTAACAGTTGAAGGGTAGACCAGGAGTGGAATAAAATCTGGAGTTTAAAATAAATAAATATATACATGAATAAATAAATAAAGTAAGTAAGTCTGGCTGTGTCCTTGGTGTTTGCTCCCATCAGTTGCAGAAATAAGCCTCTCTGTGTTGGCCGAGCAAGGCACTGCACTGCCTCCCTGGCATGAGTAGAAACTACTCATGTATGTGAGACAGCATTCATCAATGTTTTAAGTATAGTTCCAGTATCTCGGTAATATTCCATTATATGCAGAAATCAAAATTCATTCCACATTTTCTTTGTGCTACACATATGCGGCTATACTGTTTCCAGTTTTTCCCAATTTTAGAAGTATCGACTTGCATGATTAACTGAGCTTTGGTATGCACTGCCTTCCAAACATAAATATGATACCCTGCTTTAATCCCTTCAGATTTCTTTCAACGTCATTAAGAATTAAATTTGAACATCGTCTAGTTTCTTCCATCCTACACAATTTATCTCCTGCTTCTTTTGTGTGTGCCTATACCACTAAAAGCTCTACTCATAGGGATATAACTAAATTTTAAGTTATATAGCATGAGCTGAATAGTTACATCTTGCTCAAATGTGTATTCTATCTTTCATTAGACTCATACAGCTCCTTATTCTTTAAGGTGTCACAGAGTGGAGGTTTCCCTTATATCATAGAAGGAAAATGTCAGTAATCTTCATCATTGCTGTCCTCAGATCATGATCACACTTCTTCAAAAGTCAGTATAAATGCACTTTTTCATATTTATTGCATCAGAAAACAGACATTTTACCTCTTTGGTTTGTCACTATATAAGACACATAATTAATGATTAATCAGATTAATTGTATTTCTATATTGGTGATGTACTCAAATGAAAAGCTACTTTTTTATTAGAATGATATTTTTACTTCTCATTTTTAGAATTTATTAAATTTATTTAGATTTTATTTTTAGAATCTGTTATCATGTTTTTCTCTATCACCCTGCTACTTTAATGCTATAAAATCAAGTAATGGGTATTATTGTGTTGATGTGGTTATAATTGAAATGCATTTTTGAACATGAAAAACCATGACAAGGACCTTTGAATACATTCAAGCATGTCCAAAGACAAGTCTTCAAATTATTACAGTAAAATATTATTCACTAACAATTGATTAACTATTGTAAAAAACAACTATTTCATTGGAGTGGATATTTAAAAGATATTTAAGCCTTAAGATCATTTGCAGTGGATATTAAAAATGGATTTTACCAATTGATTTTCTGATTCAGATTGTAATCATCTAATAAAATATTTAACTTGTCTAAATTTCATCATTTAGCCGTGCCTTTTTGTGACATGAAAACCCTCCCAGACTCTTTCTTTTTCATTCATGAACCCAAGTAATTATGAGGATATTGTCTAGGTGCAAGGGAATTTAAAGTAGATAAAGAAACAGAGCTTAAAACCACAATGTTGGCATGCTGAATAATGAATGATAAAACAATTTTTAATGTTTTGTTTTATCTTCTATTTGTTCTTTTATTTTCTTAATTCTAAATTTACCACTTCTCACTAAGACAAGGTGCATGTATCCTCCACTTCCACATTTACTTTTCTACAAAAGTCCTACTCGAAATCAGCTCTTCTTTGTTCTTCACTATCATTCATTCAGTCAGACAGGATGAGAAATTAGAAATGACATAAAGTTATCATTTTGAACCCACGGACATATTGTCTACATTATGACCCCATCGAAATAAAAAAAAAATGCTGTTGTCATAATATATCTGAAGCAAAGTTTTTCTCACAGCATAGTCATTTTACACTCTGCAATTTAAGGAGAAAACAGACATATTTTGCCTCACCTTATGCTGGGATCAGAAATCCTCAAATACACTAGGCAAGAGCTCTTATCCCCAGACTCCAGAACACATAGTTCCAATATGCTCTAGTCCATGCTGTACACAGATGGGCATTCCCTTTCAAATGGAAGATAGATGTGGGAGTTGTTATCTTGGGAAATTCATAGACAGAAAAGATATTTTCTTTTTACTTCAAACTTAGAAACAACTGGAAAATGTTTATAACTGTGAAAAAGTCAACCTTCAGGCTAAGTCTTATGTATAAAAATGTTATCATAAATGGTATCTACAATAACAACAGTCCTTCTCCCCAAAACAAAAAACATACAGAAACAAAACAGTGTGATTGACTGGAACCAGTGCCCTGTAATAAAAAATGCCTCACAGAGCTCACTTTTACATTTCCTTCTGCAAAGAATGAAATACATCCCACATGTTATGGTCACACGTCTTAGTAATATGATAGAGTTTGCAATATAGTATTATTGACACTGATTTATTAATATTGATTTCTAAGCTGTAAAACATAGACAAAGCTATTTTCTCTTGCTTTCTTTCCTTAGTGCATCAAAGTAAAAATGGTAAATTATAAATTGTGAGCTGTCATATGTTTTGATAAAATATCAACAGAATGGTTTCTCAATATTATATTTCAAAACTGCAATTAATGGCCTTAAAAGTATACACTCTAATAAAATGGAATCATTTTATATTTAGAGTAGAGTTACATTTAAAACAAATGGATGCTATGTATAAAAATACATGCTATTGGACAAAGAATAATTTTACCAAATAAAATAAATTTGTTATTTATAAAAGAAATATGTAGATGTAGCATAATTATGTTAAAACTATGTTACCTGTTACTCTTTAATATTAAACAACCTTACATTTTACTTTTGAAAAATTGTTATGTTGTTAGGCAAAATGGGATTTGGTTAATTTTTATATACATATTTCCATAATTAAAGAAACAGTGTTTTGCTATGTGGCCCTGTCTTTCCTAGAACTTACAGTATTCGTCAGAGTCTCAGATTTGTAGCAATTCGAACTCTAATTATTAAGTTCCTGAATTATAGATTTTTACCACAACACCAAACATTTTAGCATAACTTTGTGAAAAATAAAATAGTCTCTGTTGCCATATCACCAAAAATACTACAACATATGTAATATTAAACAACGCACAAATAAATTACCATCATATTTAGAGATTAATAATTTTAAAGTGAATAATAAAACCATTAATTTTATGAGTTATTTAAAATCTGTCAGAAATACAATATGTGCATTGATTGGCTTAGCTCTCTAACCATTTAATGTTCTACAGTTATTGTCTCTTTCTTTAAACAACCACCTTAACAAAATAATAAGAATGCCAACTTATAACTTGAACCAGAGTCTGAAATATTTCATAGTTTACAACATTATTGTGCATATTTACAATGTTACATTGTATATCTTTATATATATTTTTACATTATATTATTTGCAACATTGCAATTTTATCAGCAAATATGAACATAGCTCAAAATATAATCAAACTTAGTGTATCATTATGTAATAAAATCCACAACTTAATTATATATGAAGGTTATTTGAAGGCTCTCATGTATGAATATCTCTGCAAAGAAGTCCTTATATTTTCTGCAAATCTTTCTCGTAACAAGGTCTTCTAGACTGTGTGACAGAATTTAAGCACATCTGGTGCTATACCATCAATGAGATTGACTCTATGAAAATCTATCACCAAGAAATTAATTGGATGCTGCATAGTTATTCATAGTTGTTCTACTTGTATTATTAAGTCAACTGAAATTACTGGACCACAAAATGAACATTCTAGTTATTTGGGCAGACTCATCTGAATGGAAATGATTATGCATTGATCAAATCTGGTTCTCCAGGGATTGGCTATTAAGACAAGTGAAATACTCGAACCCATCACAGCTTTGGTTGAGCCAATAATCCTCTGTATATTTGTTTTCTTTAATACAGAACTCAATAACTGATTGCCATTGAAGGATATAATATCTATTCAATTCTGGCTGTTTTACTAGACATTACTCTTATAATGGGGAACATAGCATTTATAGAATATACCCACTGAAACAAAGTATAAATGACAATATTCTCTGAAGAAAGTATTTTAAATATTCAAACAAAAACATTTTTGAAAAAATTTTATTAGATATTTTCTTTATTTACATGTCATATGGTATCTTCTTTCCCAGTTTCCCCTCCAAAAGAAAAAAAAGAAAAAAGAAAAGAAAAGAAAAGAAAAGAAAAGAAAAGAATCCTGTTCCCTCCCCTCTCCTGCTCACCAACCCACCCTCTCCTGCTTTCTGGCCCTGGCATCCCCCTACACTGGTCACAAGTCGAAGGGCCTCTCCTGACATTTATAGCTGTCTCCTGAGAGGCTCTCAAAGTACCCTACTAATATAAAAGATCACAGTCATCCATTGGACTGAGAACAGGGTCCCCAATGAAGTAGCTAGAGAAAGGACCCTTTGGATGAAAAACAAAAACATTTTTATAGTTTGACAGTTATCAATATGTGCCATCACCTAAAGGATCATTATTTTGCTTCTTTTTCTAACTACCAATGAAAACCACATTGACTTGTATGTAATTAATACCTTTGTTACCTTTATTTTAGTTTTATTGTTAGCCACTACAAATTAGACATGTTATTCAAAAAATGTACTAAGCAAACTTTATATAGCCTATTTGAACAGCTTTTCTCCTACATATCTATTTTGGCAGGGATAAATTTGAAAAGTAAATATCTAAAATGTAAACCTAAATAAGTGTCCTGGCTAGTTACATGTCAACTTGACATAAGCTACAGTAATTTGTGAGTTGGAAGCCTGAACTAAGAAATGTCTCCTGAAGATCAGGCTATAGTCATACTTCAAGGAATTTTCATAACTAGTTAGTGATGCAGAAGGATCCAGTCCTGGCATGGGGAGGCCATGCCAGAGCTGGTGATCTTGGTTTTTATAAAAAAATAAAATAAAATGATCAAGATATGTAAGCAGCATTTCTCTATGACTTCTGTATATGCTCTTTCCTCCAATTTCCTGCCCTTCTTTTGAGATTCTGTCCTTATTATCACAATGAACAGTGATATGGAAGTGTAAACTAAATAAACCCTTTCCTCTCAGGTTGTTTTTGATCATAGTGTTTCAGCACAGCAATCATAACCCTAACTAGGACAATAAGTAAGGATAAGATGGGTTTCAACTACTATCTTCAGACACATAGCTGATTCACTTACTTTTAATACTTAAATAGTTTCAATCAGAAACTTCAAAAATCCAAACTCAGAGTTTCATTTTCAAACCATATGTCACTTATCTAATCAGAGTTAACACTGAGATGTATAAATACCAAAATTCTCCTTAATCAACTTCTACCTAAAAATACTATCCTATTAACTCCTACCCCTTTAGACTCTATTTTAGATAAATATATTAATATATGAGAGATGAATTGAGCTGAGTTGCACATATCTAAAATCTCAGAACTCAGGAGGCCAAAGTAAAACAATTAGGAGTCAAGGCTAACCTCAACTAAATAATGAGGTAAAGACCAGCTTGATCTAGATGAGACTGTTTCAAAACAGCTACAAAAGAATTAGCCGAGAAGCTCAGAATACCCAAGATACAATTCATAGACCATATGAAGCTCAAGAAGGTAGACCAAAGTGTGACTGCTTCAGTCTTTCTTAGAAGAGGGAACAAAATACCCATGGGAGGAGATACAGAGACAAAGTGTGGAGCATAGACTGAAGGAAAAGCAATCCAAAGACTGTCCCTACCTGGGAAATCATCCTATATACAGTTAAATCCCAGACACTATTGTGGATGCCAAGTGCTTGCTGACAGGTACCTGATATAGCTGTCTCCTGAGAGGCTCTACCAGTCCCTGACAAATACAGAGGTGGATGCTCCCAGCCAACCACTGGACTGAGCATAGGTTCCCCAATGGAGGAGCTAGAAAAATGACTGAAGGTGCTGAAGGGGTTTGCAGCCCCATAGGAGAACAATATGAATCAACCAGTACACTCAAAGCTCCCAGGGACTAAACCACTAGCCAAAGAGTACATATGGAGGGACCTATGGCTCCAGCTGCATGTGTAGCAGAGGATGACCTTGTTGGGCATCAATGGGAGGAAAGGCCCTTGGTCCTGTGAAGGCTTAATGCCCCA
This sequence comes from Mastomys coucha, assembly GCF_008632895.1. Classification (NCBI taxonomy): domain Eukaryota; kingdom Metazoa; phylum Chordata; class Mammalia; order Rodentia; family Muridae; genus Mastomys; species Mastomys coucha. Next base: position 77,290,037 of record NW_022196915.1, read on the forward strand.
GTATTGGGGAATGCCAAGACGAGTGGTTGGTGAGCAGCGGAAAGAGAGATAGGGTAGGGGATTTGCAGAGGGGAAACCAGGAAAAGAGATAACATTTGAAATGTAAATAAAGAAAATATCTAATAAAAAAGAATGTAAACTAGAAAATATTATATTCAAAGTAATATATTCAAAAGAGCATCTTTAATTTAAATTTCATGTCTACTTTTCAAGATAATATTACTAATTTTAATGCTTAACAAATATTTTGAAATCAGTCTATTGCTTACCATCTTTATTGAAAATTCTACATATTCTTAAGTCACAATTTTGATCTCCAACAGAAACTGACATGGGTATTAAAAATACTGAAATAGGAGCAGTTGTAAACTCTTAATATTTCTATTCACAATTAAAATAAATGGAGAATATTTTCAAAATCAGTACTATGATTCTACTGTAGACATGTATTAAATCATGTGTTTTTAATTACTTGAATTTCTTATTTGTTCTCATATTAATTATACTATATCATATCACATAAAGTACAGTGAAAGATGTGAAAAGAATGCTTATGAATAAATATAAAGTAAATTTAGAATCATATCAGAAAAAAAACTTTGGTGAAGGAAAGCAATACAAGGACTAGTCTAAATCCACAGTTGCCTTGGCTCATTAATTTTCTATCATTGAGACATTGAAGCTTTGTTAAATTGAAGGCACCAAAGCTTAGAGGAAACCAGCCCAAGATGCAAAGCAAATAAGCATTTAAAAATAAATAAGCAGTCTTTATTATAATCAGTAACTTATTTGATATCCTTTTCCTCTTAACAGTCAGAAAAATGCCATTTATAAAATGCTGGGGACAGCATACCATGAGAGGGACTGTCAGCAATAAGCCTGGATGGAGACATCTCAGAAGCCCACCAAAGCTCCTTGTATGGAAGGATGACATCTGGGATACTGAGAAGCAGGATACACACCCTTCCAGGGGACCGGCCATCTGAAATATGGGACTACATGCAGTAGGCTATGATGGGAAAAAATCTCAGTAGCCTGCAGTAGCTCTTTGTAAAAAACAGTTTTTCTCATGTCTCCTAACTTTAGCCCTGGACAATGGCTGTATAGATTTCATTTGTGTGTGACTGCTTTTCAGTTGGCCTTGGTATGCATAATTATTTTATTATATCTGACTTTCTTACTTCTTTCTTCTACTCTGGCGAATTCTGTGAAACTAGATGTTCTTTGACATAATGATTCTTAAATAATTAAAAATTGAGAAATAGGGGCATAGCACAGCACAGTCCTAATGGCCCAGGTACATGCTATGTAATAACGGTACAAAGATAGTTCCAGATTAATGTCTGACTTATAAAAATATTTGAGAAGATATTAGAACTGAAATTAGAACTAATATTGGGACTCCCCAAAAAAGAAAAAAAAATCTATTGAAGTTATAGATTGTTTTACACAACATTTGAGAGTGGTTTCTAGATAAACACATATAAAATATATAAAATCTTATACTAGTAAAACTAAGTCAAAACACTGGGACTCTTAAGAAAGTCATTGTGTACAGTGTAAAAAAAACAAAGAGCTAATGGATCTAGTAAGTTAAGGGTTAACTTGATTCTGACCACTGCTTGACATCTTTGCCCATGCCATTTATCATTAGAGCTTTACAGGAAAATACAAATAGCTGACTTTTGAGCTCTGAGCTCTAAAGTATAATAAGTCAAAAGTTAAAGTTAATGATAACTTTTGTAATTGTTATTATTTTGGCTACAGGCTTGAAAATAGGGAAAGCTTAAAACTTTGGGGAACAATTATAATTCTTAATTTTTTGTGAGATGTGGTTATTTTTTAAAATTGATTTAGTAATAATTATACAATGTCTTTTTTTCTACCTACTTTTGGAGTGTCAATAAAAGACTGGGACAAGAAAAAGATGAGAGACCAAGTGAGAGGGCAAATGTAGAGAGTGAGTAGAGAATAAGAGAAAAACATGTAAAGAGCAAATGAAGAAAAAATGTGAAGACTGAGAGAGGAAAAAATGTAAAGAGTGAGTGAAGAGAAAATGTGAGGCGTGTATGTAGAGTGTGTGTGTGAGTGAAAGGAGAGGACATGTGGTTGGTGTGAGATGTGTGTGGAGAATATGTGAGAGTGAAAGGGGAATGCACAGAGAAAGTTCAAAACCAGAAAAGCACACAGGAGAAAAACAGCACTCGCAAGAGAATACAGAGCATGTATGGCCTCAGCTGCAAGTGAGAAAGCAAAAGAGAAAGAGAACAGAGAGTGAGAGAGAAGAGAGAGAAACTTTAAGCCTTAAAAACCTGCCTGTCAGCTTATACCCAAAATAATAGACTGTATATATTTATTATGTGCCTTCCAGATTGAGAACTCTGATCCTACGTAGAGGCGAGACCCCAACAGTAAGTGGCGCCTATTGTGAGGCTTGAACCCACAGCCTTGAGATATCTGATTTTAAAGTTAGTATAAATATTTTAAAGTTAGTATAAATATAAGCATGTTTGTGTAGCTACTACTAGCCTGTTAACCTGATTCTCTCCATGGGGTCCCCTGCTCCCACATCTTGGACAACAACTGTTTTCCTTGAATTCACTGGAATAAGATGAATAAGACAAGAGAAAGAGATGAAAAGGTTGAGAAATAGAAGAAGGAAGATGTGAAAGTATCTTTATGTGGAGATGATATGAACATGAACAAAAAGTAAGATAAATATGGCACAAGGATACTACTAAAGCTGGCAAATACGTTCAGCAAATTCTCAGCATTTGAAATGAACTGGGAAGCATCAGTGCTTTTCCTGTACACCAATGAAAGCCAGTGAGTACTTCTCAGGGAAACAGCCTCATTAAGGATAGCTTACAAAACTTTTGGAATTATCCTCACAAACACATTGAGAGAATTGTACAATGAAAACATTAAAATGCTTAAAAAAAAAAAAGAAAGTATCAGAAGATGGAAAACTTCCAGTGCTTGTAGATTTATAGTTCAGTTCTGAGTTTATTAAAACAGGTTTTTACCAAGCGAGATTTACTGATTCAACATATCCCCCTCAAAATTCCATCAGAATTATTTGAAGAAATTAAAGAAACAACAACCACATCAATAATACAAAAGCTTACATTTTATATGGAAACCCCAAAACCCATGAAGACCTAAGATAATCATGATTAGGAAACACAATATTTATAATGGTCTATTTTATAATCTTATATAATCCAGAGTGTCCAGTTAGTGCTGCCTATGTAAATATGGATCTGAGACCAAATTCTGGAGAATTGTCAGCCTACTAAGGCCAACATGCCCCAAGAAAGATGACTTTCTCTTTCTTAACAATTGTCAACTCCAATAGCTTCTAGGGTAGAGAAGGCCTTATGTTCCTTTTTCTTCTCTGTGTTGGAGTATTGGCTACTTTGATCAGTATAGGTCTTGTGTAGGCAACCACACACAGGTGATGTGATTTCATGAGAGCCATGGACCTATTATGTCCAGAAAACATTATTTCTTCATAGGGCTCTCTGATTTCTGAGTCTTAGAGTCTTCCTGTCCCTTTTTCACAAGTACCCTAAGCTCCTGTCTAAAGGAAATACAGGGACAAAGAGCGGAGTAGATACTGAAGGAAAGGCCATCCAGAGACTGCCCCCACCTGGGGATCTATCCCACATGCAGACATCAAACCCAGACACTGTTGAGGATGGCGAGAAGTGCTTAATGACAAGAGCCTGATATTCTTGTCTCCTGAGAGGCTCTGCCAAGTCTTGACCAATACAGATGCAGATGTTTATAGCCAACCATGGGACTTAGCACATGGACCCCAATGGAGGAGTTAGGTGAAAGACTGAAGGAGCTGAAGAGGCCTTATCTGGCAACAATGGGAAGAGAGACCTTTAGTCTTCTGAAGGCTTGATGCCCCAGTGTAGAGGCATGCTAGGGCAGTGAGGAGAGAGATGGTAAGTGGATGAGAGAGCACCCTCATAGGAGCAGGGTAAGGGGGGATAGGATAGGAGGTAATCAGAGGGGAAACTGGGAAAGGGGATAGATAACATTTGAAATGTAAATAAATAAAATATCTAATTAAAAATAGGAATAAAAATAAATAATATATATGTATATATATACTTGTGAAAAAAAGACTGAACACTCTACAGTCCCTTATTCTTGCATTTTGACTAGTTATAAGTCTATTATGTTCATCAGCTACCAAGAGACAATTCTCTGATGAGGGATAAAAGTTTGTAAAAAGTTAAGTACCTCGAAGGTCATTGGCATGTCTAATAGAATAACTGTAATAGGGTCTATTACATTCCCATTATTGTAAAGCAGTTTCCTCTAAGATTAAAACCTTCCATCTTGAAGGAGAGATTATTGGGACACCATATTTTATATAGTAGATTAAAATAAGAGACTATTTTAAGGCTTGAAATTAAGAGAAATTTGAAACAACAGGGTGTTCTATGAGAAAGTGAACCATTTCATTAATTAAGAACAGGAAGTAACAACTCAAACTTGCTTCAGGAAAGTCCTGAAAGTGACTAGATTTACACATCCCCTCTGTTCCCAATCATAAAGAATTAGGGAAGAATGCTGCGAGCCACTGTCAGGTAAGCAGAGCTGCCTGGAAGGAGAAACGAGCTGAGATTTCTGGAAGAAGCTCAATCCAAGGAAACATACCATAAGGAGAGTCTACAATGAGTTCATCTGCCAAGTTGTATAGTGGCTCCGGGTTTCCAGGTTTCCAGGTTTTGTGATTGGTTTGGGTTTGACTTTTATGATGCATCTGTCATTAAGACACTTTTGTGCCTTTCAGTAAGCCTTTCCATCTGTATTTCTATTAGTAACCCAAGTGTAACTCATTGGTTCATTAAGTTTGACCTTGAAGGTATCCCATTCTTTGGTCAGTCCCAGGTTCCCTCTCTGGTATGTATAGAGTTTTGTTCAATATATCATAGGTTCTCAGCCTGTTTTCCAGTAGCAGGCCTAGATTATCTTGTGTACAGAGAATCCAGAAAGAGACTTTCAGTCTGATAAGGAAGGTAATGGTAGGTCCCAAATCATTATTGTATTGAAATGATCTGCACAAAATAGGTATTGTCAATCATGCTGATTAAGCCAATTAAAGTTTGTAGTTCTGGGTTTTTTGTTTGTTTGTTTGTTTGTTTGTTTTAATGGCTAGGCAAAAAATGGGTTGTGTCTCTGAAAGTCTCTTGGTACCCCCACTCAGAGATACAGCCCTATAAAAGATAAAGCCACAATTACATCAATGTTCACTTGGGGTGGGGAATACACTGGTGATAAATTTGAGGCAACCTAGCAACATCTTCTTACTTTATAAAGCTCAGCAGCATTTTACAAAGGCTACAAAATATTCTGGACCATGGTCAAGGTCATGGAAAGGCTCATAAGCATGGCCGAAGGAAATGAAGCTGATGGGAGGTAGAAGGCTGAGAAGTGTACAGGTAAGCACAAAATAAAGTTAGTACCGAATGGTGTTACCTCATTCATTTCAACATTAGTGGAACTAACTTGACAGAATGGCCATTACTGTAGCTGTTACAGTTCACAGCTACTTTGCTAGGCTGGCATTAAAACTGTCATTGTCTGGGCACAGCCACAAGAAAGTTAGAACTGTAGGTAGCTAGTGTGACAGCCAGGAAATAGTTTTTCATGTCTTTATGTAAAAAGGTTGCTTTTAGCGGGTGAAAACTGTATGAAATATAATGTTTTATATTTCTATATCATTAGACATCAAAACAGAAGACTACTTAAATTTTGTAAATCAAATGTCAAGAGTGAAATTTTTGAATAACTGTAGTTAACTCTCTAGTCTACTATCACTAACCCCCAATGTCTAAGGAATTATATATTTTATCTTAGGCCCCAGAATTTGACAGATGAGTGTTGTATATATAACAAGTCACTGTAGGAGAATGCCTGCTGTATTTATCTATATTTGACCTTGAAAAATACTTTGTAGAAACTTTGGATAACATTGTCTAAAATTTATATTTTCAGGAACAAACTGTCAAAATACAGGGAAAATCATGGAAATACAAAAAGGAAGAATTCTGAGAACTACTCAGAACACAATATGTTTTGTATTTAGAGAAAAATAATATACAAAGGAAGTATTAAAAATAAAAATCATTTAATAAAAATGTCTCTTATGTGTTGCCAGAAATTAATAAAATATCCCACCCCACAAACTCGTTTTCCTGCCGGGCCACGTTTTTGAGCCAGTACCATTTGACCTCAATACTAAGCTCTGGCAGGTTTTTGTTATTTTCTACCAGCAAGCCACACCTCAGTCGCATGCAACTCTTTACACACTACCACAATCATTCATCTAAATAGCGCCTAAGACCCGGTAAGTAAAGCATGACTCTTAAGGCCTTAATATCCGATCAGATTTATATAATAATAAAATCACAATTTACAAGATGCCAATGTGGGGAGCCGCAGCTGACACCCTATATATATTGAACTCCAGCCAGAGCAGAGAGCATTGATAAACAAGCCCTTAGTTGGAAAAGCTGAGTGCCTCTAGTTTGTGAACAAGCTGGCATGATTTCCTGCAGCCTATTATGCTTTGCCACGTAGTCAATACTGATTGGGACCAGGGAAAGTATTTAACCCGCGAGAGCTGGGAGCTAGAGAGAAGCTAGCTAGAGAAGAAGAAAAAATGAATGAATGATTCTGTAGTACAAGGTTCCTGAATAAACTGCTTGGAGAAGAGCTCGTTGTTGCCTCCTTATTTCCGCTGGATGGAAGGGCGGCGACATGCCAATACAATAATTTCAGAACCAAATAATAAAGACAATATTCTAACCCAATTAATCTATTTTGTGAGAACCGGCTTGGTTGTATAACCATGTGGGGTCTGGTTCGTCCGCATTGTCTGTCTCCATGATGACGTCTCCTCCTTCTCCTGACCCTTCTCCTCCTCCTCTCCTGATCCTTTTCCTCCTCCAACTCTAGCTCCACCTCTCTATTCCTGTCCAGTCACAGACCTGTCACTGCCCTAATGTGACTGAACAGAGAAAATGCTACAGGACTTACGGAATTATATTGATTTTATTCGTCGGTGGAAAGCAAAAGGAATCAACTAAAGCACAATTCAGCATACTTAGATAGAGTGTTAAAATGATTTTAAAGCAAATGAGTACTTGCAGCCATGGAGTTGGTACAATTCTGTGAAAAGTACACAATGCTGCAATTATTTTCTAGGATAATTACTCTTTTCTTTGTAAGGGCAGACATGCTTGATTGCTTAATGAATGTGAGCATATTTATCATGGAAGTTGTGACATTTCTACTGCTAGGTTCATATATACAATAATATATGGCCTAAAGAAATTTGAAAATCAGCTTTTATATCATGTAAAATGTTGTAGACTGAAGTTAACAGTATGTATAAATAAGGCAAATTACCAACTTCAGTTAAGAATCACTATCTCTTCCTTCTAACTGTGTGATGTGTACAATTGTGTATATGTTTATGTAAGTATTTAAAACCTGTTTGAAGGTTGCAGTAACAAATATTTATAGTTCCATTTATTTTTCTTTCTTCAGTCAGAAATGGATGTTACTTAGCTGGCTCATGCTATTTTCCCTAACATTTGCCCATGTGTTTATAGCACAGAAAAGTGCTTGTGTTTATTTTCTTTATCTGACTAACTTTGAATCTATTTAAAGTACAAAACAGTTAAGACATTATCATCCTTGGTCTACTTAGTACACAGTGCATTAATACATCCTCATTTATAAAAGTAATAAAATGTGTTTGTCTACTAGATTGCTTTGGAGATGACTTACAAGTTTCAGGCATTTGTAGTGTACTTCAACACTCTGCTATGAGATGTCATTTGGCTGGAAAATGGCAATCCATAATCATGAGAACATGAATATAGCTCCTCCTGCAGTAGCTGACCATTGTAAACTTATAGAAGCCAAGTTCCTGACTACTATAAGACACCCCCCTTTCCTACAGCTCTAGAATAAAGAGGAAACGATAAACCCTAATGTTTATTAACTAATTGATTATGTTTTTGATTTTGAATTTAAAGAAAAATTGCACCTATGTACATAAAGCTGTCCCAGTTACTATTTTTCATACTGTGTAGTATTTGTTAAAATTGCTGAACAAATCCTCTCGTATCACTCTGAGCTCATATCCATGTCTAGGCATGTCAGTGAGCACTTAATGTAACTTATCCATCAGGACCCTTTCACAGAATGCTCCTTGAAAATATTTGATGATCACAGACACCTGTCACTGAGAAGCAATAATCATTGCACTGCTCAGCTTTACCCAGCATGTCTTCCACACATCAGAAACACACACACACACATTCCTAGAACACACATTCACATTATCTTTTTTCACTTAGCAATATTGACAACAGATTGTTCCACATGTTTAACAAAGCTTAGTTCATCTTTTACTGTTGCTCAGTAACATGCTCCAGTAGAAATAGATGTTTTGCTCATGAACTGCTTTATTACTGTTTTGAGTGGATACATGTCCATGACAATGTGCTTGCTCCTCTTTCCTATTGATAAGCATGACAGTTGTGCGTATATTATGTATAGACGTTAATCAACAAACACAAAGCTAATATTTAATATTGAAGAAGCTGCATTTTGTTACTAACCTCTCCTTTAATGGTTCAACCTTTCCTTATACCACATCACATTTATTATCTATGCTATATTTACTCTCTATGAAGAAATATATGTACATATATGATATTTTATATAATACATATATTCTAGTTAGACAATTTTTATGTCTCTGAGAAAATATTTATATTAAAATTATTTAAGTCTGGTGAGATGGTTCAAGGAGTAGACATTTGATACCAAACCTAAACACGTGAGTTTGATATAGGAATTTAGATGATGAAAGAAAATAACTGATTCCTTCTAGTCTTCTTCTGACCTCTACACTTCTACAATGAGACTCCCATGTCCTGCAAACAAACAAATAATTGAATTTTTTAAACATTTTTTTATTTTTTTAATATTTACATTATAGTAATCTGTAAATTTTATTAAAACAGTCATTTATTAAATGATGATAAATTTATAGATAACTATCATTTTGCTAAAAATTTTATTAAGATGCCCATTCAGTAGTATCATATATACAAATATATTTATTACCAATGAATTTTGTGTCCTTTTAATCATTTTATTTCTTTTTGTGTATATTGCTAGAAGATTTTTTTATTATGAATGGAAGCTTTTTTTTTCATTGAATTTCATAGCTTATTGTTGGTACACAAGAAAAGATTGAATTGATTTTTGGTTTTTAGAATTGTTTCTGGTTTTTCTATAGCATTCTCACATTACAACTAATTGATTCCAATGTTTATTTCTGTGGGTCCTCTGGTTAGAAAAATCTAAGCTTCTGAATATAATGAAGTGCTCCTGTTCACCCACACAAGTACTTCAATGAACTCTATTGATGTATCCACAAAGGAAGAAAATGACTACACTCAGACAACAGCCTCTTTCAGAGAAAACAGCCTTTGCTCTGTTGTATCTTTCCATGAAGTCTTAAGACCAGAGGAACAATGAGATGTCTCTTCCTGAATTCTCAGCAATTCATTTATCTCTATGCTATTTGCATGATGATCTTCTTTCATCACACTTATTATCATTTAAATCTGTTCTCTTTGTCTCTTTGTACTTCTGTGAAGCCATTTTCCAGGACCCCTATTCAACCAAATCTTTTCATTATGCCTATTCTGAATCAATTGCTCCGAATCAAATGGCTTTTCTTTCTTACCTTAGTTTTAGAAGATAAATAGGTTCCTTGTTTTCATGGATCCTTACATTTCACATTTCCAATGATATCATATAACATAAAAAAATAGTTTTATATCAATGAAATCTGGCCTTCATACATTTCTATAATTTAAATATGACATCTTCATACTTACTACATGTATGCAATGCTGTGGTATTCCCCAGTGTGCAGTGAACATTAATGATAACAATTATTTGTATAGAAGAGTATTTTTATATAGTATCATGAAATCTAAGATAATTAAGACCACTCCTGATTTATTTATTACTTTGAACATAGCCAGCACATTGAAAATATATTGTACTTATTTTCTCCTTCTTTATAATTTATATGATTTTTTATATTTAAAAATATTAATTTTCATTGGCATTATGTCAAGCATGGTTGTTGTTTTTGTTTTCTAAGTTAAAAATTTCAGGATTCTGAGAATCATAACATGAACTCATGTTATCAGTTTATATCTCAAAATTTACTTCTATAAAACTATTAATCTATGTAAAACATATCAAGGGATGAACTTCAAACATTAAAATGAAAATGGACAAGCTAGGCATGGAATATCATGCTTTTAGTTCCAGGACCTGTGGGGCCTAGCAGGCATATTTCTATGAGTTCAAAGCCAGCTGACTACTGAAAAGAAAATTTAAGAAATATGTAAACACAACACATGGAAAAGTAAGTAGTAAATGCAACAGAAAAGTTTGAAAAAAATGGGATTGTCAGTCATGCCTAAACATGATGTATCCTAAAGATAACAAGGAAGAACAGAAGAAAATTGTAGGGTTCTTGATGTTAGGTCAATCTTTATATACTTATTTGAGAGAAAGAGAGAGAAGGGGTAAGTGTGTCTGTGTGTGTCTGTGTGTGTGTGTCTGCAGGTATGTTTAGATACCTGTGTGTCTGTATTTATTGTTATGGTACACATGTATGTAGTCTCCAAAAGACAACTTTGTATGTTGGTCCTTGGCTTTCACCCTGTTTAAGAAGGGATCTCTCTTAACTACTAAACATGAAAACCAGCTAGCCCCAGATCCAGGAAATCGACTGTGCTTGCTGTAACACTTAGGAATGTGGGTATTAGATACAGCTGCTATTATAGCAGGCGCCACACAGGTTCTGCAGAATTGGCCTCAGGTTTTCATGCTCACATGTCAAGCAGAGACTTCTGGACCATCTCTTCTGCATGGTGCATTCCTTTTAACAACATTTATTTAGAGTAGGTTTTATAAAGCCTGATATATTAGTGAATTTCAAATTCCATATCTATGTATTAATATAATAGGCACAAAATATGATTCCTGATTTTCTAGCTGCAAAAAGGAAAAAAATTATAAAGGTATTGAATAATTTTTGCAACTAAAATGTAAAAATCTTTCAAATTATATCATGAAGAAATTAACTCACAGGAAATTATAATAATCAAGAAAGCATAGAGATACCACTGCTTTAGGAATTAAGATTGGCCAGAGCCATTTTCAGATTCTTGTTTTCTGTAATGACTCTTTCATTTAGGTAGCCAAGCTAAATAAATACTTTGTGCAAAGGATTCTGATTAAAATCTTTAAATCATTTCTGCTCCAACACACTTGATAGCTAGTTTTGCAATTTTGTGTCTGTCTTGGTTATGTTCCCAGCAGGTTATTAACAATTAATTAGCAATACTTCTCAAATGCTATCTGTGTTAGTCTTCTAATTGCAGGGCAGGAAAATAGAAGCTCCTATTGTAAACAAATTGTAATCACAATCATTCTCTTTAGGTGAAGCAGAAGAATTTGCCTTAAATTTGTGTTGCTAAAACAAAACTGAATAACTTGCTTTTGTAGGAATCAAACAGTCTGCTTATAATTTCTGTAGCAGATATTAGCAGCACTGATTTCTTTACCACACCATTTTATTTTTATACTATCTGTGCGCTAATCCTTAATGAGTGTATTTGTTTACATTTATATGTGTCTATGTATTTATATACTTTAATTCACTGAAGGATCATGTAAATATACATTTTGAGTATATCAATACTTTTTTCAAAATTAGCATAAATTTGACATAATCTAAATGTTTTTTGGTTTCTTTCATTAAAGAAAAAGTCACTGCATTTCCATTTTCAAACTATGAAGTTGAAATGACAATCAAGAAATAACATATTTTAATATTTATAGTCTTCAGTACATCTTGGTACCATGCTCTACAGATGCAGGATGGGGGTGGGAGTTACCCAAGGAGACATTTAATAGCCATTAACCTTTAAGCTGAAGGAGAGTTTAAACAACAGAGAATTATTTGTACTCTATGAAACAACTATAAATACTAACATGCACAAGTATTGGGATAATATGACTTAAAATAGATCCAAAATTCCATAGTTCATCTTTTGCTGATAGGAGAGGGATCATAGTAGACTAGACATTTACAGCAATATAGAATCTCACCTGGGTATTTGATTCCCCCTTTT
>NW_022196915.1:77302997-77403094 GCF_008632895.1 Mastomys coucha
AAAAAAAAAAAAAAAAAGAATCTCACCTGGGTAACAATAAATGTCTAACAGACACAATGGCACTGACAGATGAACAATTTCCTCATGGTTTTCAGAGTTTCACAAAGCATTGAACGTAACACAATTTAAAAACAAATTGTGTGCTTTATGTATTTTACAAAAATTGTGAATTTTAATTACCCCAGTTAGCATCAGACCACTCAAGTACTCGGGTATTTGTCTCTCAAATTTTCTTGGAAGACCCAATACATTTGATGGTCTACTTGAAAAAATCATATTTTTTTACTTTTAAAATGCTTGTATAGTGTGGAGCCAAGGAAGCCCTGAGCAAACTGTCAGGTCCCAAATCCTGAATCCCCAAAATAGCAATACTATCGAGAGTGTACGAAATGATAGTCTGAGCTTAGCTCAAGGTGGACTCAGAGGGATTGCTGGCCAACAGATCAAATACTAAGCAATGTTTAGAAAATTATGCAGAGCTTCTGCCTGGAAGAGTCATTTCCCATGCTTTCTTTTACTTCAGGCCAAATTCAAAGCCCTCTGTAACCTTTAGGGGCCTTGGTTATTCAAAGTCACCAGACTCTTCCAAGCACACATGAATCTGTCCTAGCCTACAGGACCCTCTCTCCTGCAGCTATCTGCTCTCTATAACTAGCAACACTTTCTGTATTTTCTTTCTACTGTCTTTGTCCTGAAAACTAGCCTTGATATCTTAGATTTTTGATACGCCTGTAGCTATTCTCTCTCTCCAGCACTGAGAGTCACATGGCATTTAATATTTCCTAAAAGTCTTTCTTTTCATCCACCATAGGAGTTAATTTGGTGGTTTCACTGCACCATCTCTTACATGAATGTGTGTAGAGCAGTTTGAAAGCTTTCCTTAGATCAAAGTGGAAATGTTAGTTGTGGGTCCAATTGTGCCAAAGTCTGTTCTTTGAAAAAAAAAATTGGAGACTGCTGTTTCTTCCTTCGAGGTTACAGCCTGAGACTGCTTTCTTACAGAGACCTCCACTAGAGTCTACCTAACTCCTTTATGATTTAGTTCTTAGTAAACGTACTGCTGAAGTTCTAGGTTATCACTGTAGGTGTGGGTCCATCAGAATGTACAGGACACATATGACCATACCATGTTTGTAAATGTATCTGTATGTCAGGCCTTTCTTCAGTGCTTTTGTGCCCAAGCCAGGTTGCTGGAACTCAAGTTACCACTGAGCAGTATCTGTTATCCAAACCTGGATATTAAATACCTCAGTAATTCACTATCATTCATTTTTATAGCTCATTCAAACATCAGTCCCCCCAAAATTCGTAAAGTCTATCAAGACTTCAAATTTACTAGCTATTAATTTCTTTACCTCCTTTTAAATTATCTTAACTTCTAAACTTTATATTATAGACTTTTTATGAATCTGTTATTGATATTTGAATTAAATAAAAAAATTCTTTCATGAAACAATTAGATTGATCCAGTGTCAGAACAGAGAGAAAAACAAAACAAAACATTGCACTATGAACTATGCCTAGAGGAACAGAGAGAGGGAGAAAAGAGAAGGGAAGGGAAAGGAAGGGAAGGGAAGGGGAGGGGAGGGGAGAGGAGAGGAGAGGAGAGAAGAGAAGAGAAGAGAAGAGAAGAGAAGAGAAGAGAAGAGAAGAGAAGAGAAGAGAAGAAGGGCAGGAAAAAAGGCAGAGGCCCTTTTACCTGAAGTGCATTTTATTGCCTGGATTGTCCTTGCACATAATTTCCTGCTTCCTGTGATAAATATGTGCATTCAGTTCATAAGATATTCTTGTTGGATGTGAGAACATAGCTATAAAGCCCAATCTGGTGAAGGGATATGTCACATGTTGTCTTTACTATATCCTTAACCTGGTTATGGCTCTCTGCCTTACTTTCATACTTTTCCACATCTTTAATTTTATATACATATATATATATATATATATTAAACTTATCAAGATTTTTACATTGTGGTGGGGTACTTTTTATGATGAATTTTATTTTGCCAGGTTTTTGACTATTTAGAAAATATGTCCAAAACTACTAAGTTTCACATAATGATACATGTATGTTAATTTTAAATGATTATTTTTTTACATGCCTGTGATGTACTTCTTCCAGTAATGTCACATCTACACATATAGCACAAGGAACTGGACAGCTAATATTCAAATAACTGAGTCTACGGGGGTCATTCTTATTCCAACCACCACACCCGCAAAGTGGATCAATATTATCTACCAATCACAGGGCATCTGAGGAATATAATTGAGACTTTCTATTAATTAATTAATTTATTAATTAAGTTAGTTATTTTATTATGTTTATTGGATATTTTAACTCCTACATGATGTTTTCTTGAAAGTATCTGCAAAGTAACTCAGTTAATGATTTTATTTTTGTTTCTTTAAAATCTTCAATGAATGCTGCAATCTTGGAACATGAGACATGAGTTAATTTTAGTGTCTGTTCCAAGGTCATGATCACTTATGAACTATATCAAATCCTACTGTATACACATCTCCTGACACTGAGGTTTGCTGTGTATAGTAAAATGGATGAACAACAGATAGAGTGACTTCATCTATAAGGTAAAATTTTGGCAAGGTAAATCTCTCTTTAGCTCCAAATTAAAAATAAATGACAGCTAGACAGATGGCTGAGCATTTTAAAGCTCTTGATCTTCTTGCTGAAGGTCTGGGTTCTATTTCCTGCAATTACCTTGTAGCTCACAAACACCTGTAACTCTAGTTTCAGGGGATTCTACGTACTGTTCTGATCTCAGATGTCACTGTATACATATGGTGCACATACATTTTCTCAGATGACGATTCCTACACATTAAATTAGTTAATTTAATGGACAGAAATATTCATTACCACCTAAACTCATATATTCATCTATATCCTTCCACTTAAACTTAAGCATTGTTCTTCATTTCCTCAAGTAAATTGCAGGTTTTTAGGTTTACACCCACCAATGGGAAGCAGAAAAGAACAGCTTTCTATAAATTCAAAGTCAGCCTGATGTACATAATGTAATCTTATTTCAAAAAATAATTAAGAAAATCAACCCAAATCCTTGATGTTAGAGAGATGACTCCGTGGTTAAGAGTACTCATTGCTTTTCATAGTTTGAATAAGAACCCACATAGGCTCATATATTTACATGCTTGGTCACCAGTTCATGGAAGCTATTAAATAAGGATTAGGATATGAGGCCTTGTTAGAGCATGTGTAGCCTTGCTAGAGAAGGTGTAACACTGGGGGTGAGCTTGTGAGCTTTGAGTTTGCAAAAGCCTATGCCAGATCCAGTTACCTCTGTCTCAACCTGAGGATCAATGTATAAAGCTCTCAGATACTACTCAAACACCAACAGACCCCTACCCCACTCCATGAAGACTGTGCTCTAACCCTCTGAAACAATTCCTAATTTAATGCTTTCTCACAGAAACCAGCTTAGTCATGGTCTCTCCACACAGAAATAGTAACTTCACAGAAACTTTTTTTTTTTTTTTGGAAGAAATGATGTTTGCTTCTCACCACCTTCAAGGTGACACACAATCCTTCCTATGCCCATTTCTAAGGCATCCAGAGCCAACATGAAGTAACCAAAAAAAAGTTAGAATAAAGATAAATAAAACTTTGAATGAATCTTAAACTATTCTGCATGACTCTTCACTATTTTTAATCTCATAGCTTTAGGAATGACACTTGCTTTGACATCTGAGCATTATTCTCTCAGTATAAATCTGAAGGAGACAGAATTGTCGGTCTTATGGAGTAGAATTGGTTTTGAAGCACATGCTGCTTCCATGGCAATAAGTGAACTAGATAACTTATGTCATGCAAGAGTTCTAGTATACTGCTTCAGCAATTATGGTCAAGGACCTTGATCTTTGGCATGTTTAGTGTGTTTGTTAATGCTTATGGATTGATTATTTTGCATCAGTATATTTAGAGCAAGACTTCAAACTTGTGGCAACAAGTAAAGATATTTAGTGTTGGCAATAGACAAAATTTGATTTTAAATTCTATTTCAAATTTAATGGGAATATATTCAGTCACATACACACACAGAGAGAAAGAGAGAGAGAGAGAGAAAGAGAGAGAGAGAGATGCATAAAGACTTGAAGATTTTGTTGTAGTTATTTTGATATAAATTACACACTTCCTTATACAGACATAGATTTCACCATTTCACATTAAAATCATGGATAATTCTAGAAGGACATTGTCATATAGTTATAGAATTAATTTCTGTATTTATCTTGTCTATCTTATTCATGAGCCTTTGTTCTCTCCCTTTGTGTGTGAACATAGCGCTCTAGAAAATTAAGTAAAAGCCTGTAATAGAGTCTACAAGTTTTGGTCTACAAGAAAAAAAAAGTTACATTTGTAAACATTGCAGCAAGTGACAGTACTTATTTTTGTAAGTGAATAATGAAAGCTCAAAATGACACTTAACAGAATGTTAAGCTTAAAAACAGCTGTTTATTCTTTCAAGGGCTTGCATAAATACAGTATCAAAAAGCTTGAGAATAGAATCATGCTGCCTGTAAAACTCAGATCTGTCAGACTGTAATCTCAGCCAGTAATAAAATATTTGGTGAGTAAAATTTCAATTTTTAATGAAGTACTGAATGCCTCCAAAAGTATGATTTTCAAATAAATGTACAATATGTCTGTAAATAAGCATTCCTGGAAAAATTGCAATGTATAAAACTAATGTTTGACTGTCCAAAATATTTTACTAGTAAAAATTCCAATAATTGACTTGTAATTTAAATGTGCTGTTTTATTACATTTTGATGTTGTGTTATAAAGGCTTTATCTAACATTTTCTATGACATAAATCTTCAGGGAATCATAAATATCTATACATTCCACGATTCACTAGTTTTTGAACATTTATATCAACTTGAGTATAGTATTTTACACATTATTGCATGAATTATCCATTAATTATTGTCAAAATTAATTCCAAAATTATAATAAAGTACAATCTATAGCTCATATAATTATAGATTACAACTGTATATTTATTTGATTTTACTTGTTTTATTCTGAGCTAAATACTTTTGTTTATAATTATTAATATTACATTTCATTTAAAAATTATTTTCTCCTTTTTAAATGAGGAAAATTTAGGTAGGGATGGTATCTTTAAATGATTAAATAAATTTTCAATTTATATCACAGTATAACTCCAATTTTAGATACTATAAAACTATCTAAAATGTATCATATGTATATGATAACACATATCATATATGTATTATATTGTTTGAGCAACAATACTCTTTTGAACAAATGGTAACTGAAAAATGTAATATCTACATGTACAAAAATGAACCTAGATCCTTATCTGTAAAAAAGTAAAACACAAAACTCAAATTGAAGCATATTGGAAATTCCATATCTCCCAGTAGCTTCTGAAGAAACTCTAGTTACAGGGTCAGGATTAGCTCTGAGGTACAAAGAGACCCTTAATTCAATCCATAAAGAAGACTCTTAGAGCAGGTAAGCTACAAAGCAGACCCATACAAACCAAGCTGCAAAGACCACTTTGAGGGCCACATCAGTTTCCTGAAAACAGTAGAAACCAACAGAGCTGGCATGAGAGGATTTATGACAGTCACATGTGAAGATAACTCTCCAACCTATTAAGCTGTCTGCAAGGTATGCAGTGTGTTCCACATTTCCAGCTTTTGTAAACTGTCACTCATATTGGTCATTTCTCTTTCTGCAACCCCAACGTGAGTCCATTCATGGTTGTCAATATGACTAAATCTATACTTAAGTAAAATTTAAGGAGCTATGTGTCACTGTGAGAATTGTTTTCTTAATTAAATCATTTGAAGTGGGGAGACTCACTTCTGTTCTGGATCTTTTGAGGTAGGGAGATAAACCTTTAATCTGGGTCACACCTTTTACTGGTACCTTATTAAACAGACATAAAAGTCATGAAAGAAGCTTGCTTTGTTTGTCTAGTTGATCTTGCTCTCTCTGGCAAGTCTATTCCTTCAAAGGTATTGTAACCTACTTCTTTGAGATTTCAGCATATGTAGAAAACCAGCTAAAGTATTTGGCTATATGGACTGAACCCCTCCAGGATTTTAGACCTTAGCTTGACAGACAGCCATGTTTGTTGAACTAGCTGTAAACCAGAAAAAAAAATGTTAGGGATAATAATAATGATTTACAGACAACTTAAAGATGACATGGTATAATTGAAACAACAAAAAAATCATAGGAACAAAATAATACAATCAATGACAGAGATATTCATGAATATGCAGGGAGTTAATTGGGAAAACTTAAGTAGAATAATACTTCATTTTATAAATGAATAAAATTCTTAATCTACAAAATATTTTTAGTAAAATACTAAATATAAAAGGGTCAAAGATAAATTCATAAAACATAAAACTAAAACTGTTAAAGAAAAATGTAGGAGAAGCATTCAAGGCATAAGCAAGGTTTATGCAACAAAGAAACAGATAACAAATGTGAGAAAATTTTCCTAGGGACATCTCTGACAAAAGATTATTTCTAGAGTATACAAAGAACTGGAAATAATACTAAACAATATGAAACAAACAGGCAAAAATCAATAAATGGATTAATAAAACACTTCATAAGAAAGGAAATTCAAATGTTAACTAAACTTATGAAAAGTATTTAACACCATTCATCAAGTAAAGGGAAGCTTAAAATACATTGAAGCTTAAAATACATTTCACTTCAGCTAGGAAAGAAAAGATGTACTTCAAGAATTCTAATGAAAGACATTTATGTAAGTCTGATTGAGATATAACCAGTTCATCTTATGTGGAAATCAGTGTAGAGACTTTTAACAGTGTCACCCAAATATACCATACCTGGAAATATACCTTTTTGAGTCCAAGCTAACATAGAGTTCCTTACATGCCAGTGCTTCTAGACCTCTATTCACAGTACCTAAGTTATGGAACCAACCTGAGTATTCCTCAGAAGACAGATGTGTACCGAACAATGAAATTACATTCTTTGCTAGAAAATAAATGCACCTTGAGGCAATTGTATTAAGGAAATGAGGACTTGGCAAGATGATTATTATGTATTCACTCTCCTTCAAAGAATATATAAAAGAAATTATTCAAGGGAATAAAGGTCATTAAAAGGGAAAGATCAAGGAGAAAATGGTAGGGTGCTTTACATGTGAGAAATATCAATAATAGAATAAATATTATTGTGATATATGTATATAATAAACAAAAATGGTTTTAGATTAAGAATATTTCTTAGGTAATACTATTTCCAATTTTTTGAGGAAAAGTCAGACTGATTTCCAGAGTAGTTGTGCCAGCTGGGACTCCCACCAACAATGGAGGAGTGTTCCTCTTTCTTCACATCCTTGCCATCATCAGCTGTCACCTGAGTTTTTGATCTTAGCTATTCTGACAGGTCTGAGGTGCAATCTTAGGGTTGTTTTGATTTGCATTTTCCTGATGACTAAGGATGCTGAACATTTCTTTAGAGTACTTCTCAGCTATTCAATATTCGTAGGTTGAGAATTCTTTGTTTAGCTCTGTGCCCCATTTTTAACAGGTTAATTTGACTCAATGGAGTCTAACTTGTTCAATTCTTTGTATATATTGGATATTAGCCCTCAGAAAATTGGACATACTATTATTACCTGGGGACCCAGCTATAGCACTCATGAGCATATACTCAAAATATCCTCCAACATATATCAAGGACACATGCTCCACTATGTTCATAGCAGCCTTCTTTATAACAGTCAGAAGCTGGAAAGAACCCAGATGTCCTTCAACAGAGAAATGGGTACTGAAATGTGGTATATTTAGACAATGGAGTACTACTCAGCTATTAAAAAACAATGACTTCACGAAGTTCTTAGGCAAATGGATGGAACTAGAAAATATCATCGTGAGTGAGGTAACACAATCACTAAAGAACACACATGGTATGCACTCATTGATAAGTGGATATTAGCCCAAAAGCTCAGAATACCCAAGATGCAATTCACAGGCTGAAGCAGCCTGCGGCTTCAGGAACTGGATTCTTCCCAGGTGGAGAACAGGGACCTGGAAAAAGAGGGTTCGAAATGTGGGAGGAATAAATGAAATCAAGACAAGTAATCTGATCAAGGTTCAAACTTTACTGAGGGAATCAGGTATATATAAGAAGTACAGAAAGCAAGTCTCTAGGTTCCATGATATTTGCATAATGTAAACATTGCAGTAAATCTCTGGCGCCAGTGTCTCAGCAATGTGTAAGCCTTCTGGCTGTGGGGGTTCTCAGTGCATGGACTTCTAAGCTGCTCCTTTGAGGAGAGGTGACAGTCCACAGAGTGCCTTTGTTTTCCAGGTGGAAGCTGGCAGTGTGTTGGACTGCTTGGCTAATGGAGGAGATTACAACAGACTACGTGATGCTCAAGAAGAAGGAAGACCAAAGTGTGGGTGTTTAGGTCCTTCTTAAAAAGGGGAACAAAACATTCAAAGTGGCAAATACAGAGACAAAGTATAGAGCAAAGACTGAAGGAAAGGCCATCCAAAGACTGCCCCACCTGGGGATCCATCCCTTACACAATTACAAAACCTAGACACTATTGTGTATGTCAAGAAGTGCATGCTGACAGGAGCCTGATGTAGCTGTCTCCTGATAGTCTCTGCCAGAGCCTGGCAAGTACAAAGGCAGATTTTCACAGCCAACCATTGGACTGAGCATGGTGTCCCCTATGGTGCCCCCAAGGGAGGACTCAGAAATTACTGAAGGAGCTGAAAGGGATAGTAATCCAGGAGGAAGAACAATAACGTCAACCAACCAGACCACCAGAGCTCCCAGGGACTAATCCACCAACCAAGTACATGTGGAGGGACCCACGGCTCCAGTCACATATGTAGCAGAGGATGGCCTTCTGGGGCATCTATGGGAGTAAAGGCCCTTCGTTCTGTGTGGGCTCGATACCCCAATGTAGGGAATTTGAGGGCAGGGAGGCTTGAGTCAGTGTGTGGATAGAGGAACACTTCATAGAAGCAGAGGTAGGAGGATAGGATAGGGGATTTCCCGGGGGTTGGGGTGATGGGGAAAGAGGATAACATTTGAAATGTAAAGAAAATATCCAATAAAAAATGATAAAAAATAATATTTCTATTTTTGATTATTGGCTATTTTTTTAAATTTTCTCATGAATTATTATTTCAAATATTTTAAAAGGTAACCAATAAACAACTTGTTTTTTAACCACAATAAAAATTACTTAAATTTACAGTTCTATATATGTGTAACTGAATTATATTTTATTCTATTATACAAAATTACTACTGATTCACAACCTTGCATTTGTATAAACGTGTTTCTAAGTTTGTTTTAAAGGGTTATACTGCATCTCTAGGGAAATTCTAAATCTCAATTACCTTGTTAGCAATGAAAGAACGCTGCTTCCCTGGCCAGGGCAGCAGCTGAAACCTGTGTGTAGTTCATCTGGTTTCCTCATGTGAATCTCCCACAGCTACTTGAACTCATTGGCTTTGCATATGCACGCTTGAGCTCTGAGCAGTTGTTGAAATTCTCTGTCCTATTTTATTTCCCCGTAGGTTCCGTGCCCTTTATCACTGAAGCTTAGAGTGTAGTTTTAATTTGTCTGTAAGTGAAATTTGTTTCAGAAACTCATGATTTTCATTTCATGCATAACATAAAAGTATTTGTCATATGAGTCCATTTACTTTCTCCTGGTCTGCATGCTTCAGTTATTTAAATCTTATAAGCCTACTTTTGGTTTCTTTTGATTGCTCCTGCCTCTTCCATCCAAGTCCAGAACATTGAGTTTTTGGGCAATTGTTTGCCAATAGATTGAGTCATATTTTTACTGCTTCACTATATGTTCCCAAATTTATTTTTATATAGCTATTGTTATGTTGTGTAATACAAATTTGGTGTTATTCATATTCTTACAAAATGATGGATTTCATTCAGGCAAATGATGCAAGTGACCTTGATGAGTTAGCAGCTAACTTTAGAGATTTACTGCTCTTTATCCGTGTTCTGATCCTGTATACTACAGTTTTCATGTGGTGACTAAAGTGTCATTTTCTGGGTTTCAATGAAAAGGTACTTGTTTTCAAAAAGTGACTACTGACTGGGTCTCTTCCTGAGGGAAAAAGTTGTTTAAATATTAAGAATGGGTTTCAAAACTTGTATAACCACTTGGGAAATCTATTTGTCAGTTTCACAGAAAAATGTAAATAGTTCTACCTCAAGACCCAGCCACTGGAGTCAGGGGTTAAAAGCACTGACTGCTCTTCCAGAGGTCCTGAGATCAAGTCCCAGCAACCACATGGTGGCTCACAACCATCTGTAATAGGGATCCAATACCCTGTTCTGGTGTGTCTCTTCACCAACTTCAGCTATTGTATACTCATATAAATAGAATAAATAAATCTTTAAAAAGACCCAGCTATACCACTCCTGGACACTCAAAAGCTGTTCCACCATCCCACAAAGACAACTGCTCAACTATGTTCATAGGAGTTTTATTTTTAATAGCAGGAAACTGGATACAAGCTGGATGCCCCTTAACTGAAGAATGGATTAAAAACATGTGATATATTTACACAACGGAATACTATTCAGCTATAAAAATAATAGTAATAAACAAAGACATCATGAATTTTTCAGGCAAATGGATGGATCTTGAGAGTATCATCCTGAAGGAGCTAACCTTGCTCCAAAAGGATATCCATGGAATGTACTCACTTGTAAGTGGATATTATCCATAAAATCCAGGATACCCATGCTACATTCCATAGACTCCAAATAGCTAAACAAGAAGGAAGGTACAAGGCAGGATGCTTGAATCTCACTTAGAAGGGGGAATAAAATAATCATAGCAGGAAGTTGGAGGGAGGGAAATGGATGGGAGACAGGATAGGGAAATTCAGGGTCAGATATGAGGAGGGACAGTACAATGGCCATGAGAATGAATGGAAATCTGCAAGTGACAGTGGTAGGATGATAGGGGGCATCTCCATGATGTGACAGAGGCCTGGGATAAGGGAGCACCCAAGAGTCAATGGAGGTTGTATTTAGCTGTGACTCCCAAGCCTTAAGAGGCAACCTCCTGTAGCCAGACTGGAGTCTCTGTGAAGCAATAGGGACACCAACCCACCTACAAACCTTTTGATCCAAAATTTATCCTGTCTTCAAGAAATGAAGAGACCAGATTGGAGTAGAGACTGTGGAACTGCCAACCAAGTACTGGACATAATTGAGACCTATCTCATGAACAAGCACCAGTTCCTGATACTATTAATGCTATGCTGTTATTCTTGAAGATAGGAACCTAGCATATAGGGAAGGAACTGGATGGGAGAGTGGATATGGATGGTTCAGGATCAGATGTGGGGAGGGAGAGGAGGGAGCTGCCATTCAGCAGATGATTCTTTACTGATGCAGACACCCACAGCCCAACAATGGATGGAGCTTGGAGGCTCTTATGGAAAAACAGGGAGAAAAATTTCAGCCTTTAAAGGGATAGGAATTCCACAAGAAAACCAACAGCGTCAACTAAAATGGACCCTTGGGGCGCTCAGAGCCTGAACCACCAACCAAAGGACATACACGGCCTGGACCTGCAGGGGCCCATTTTGTCTGCTTGTGTGAAGGCCTGGCTGTCAGGTAGTCATGTTAGGCTGGGGTCTGCTGGCAGATTTCCCGGCCAGGTGAAGCATGGAAACATAAAAGGGGACACACTTGAAGCTCAACTCAAGGTGAGGGGCAGAATCTGGTAATCGTGGAGGAAGGAACAGGGAGGGCTTCAGACTGAAGAGATATCTAGTGTTTCTCAGCAATTGTTTCTGTTAGCTTGTGACTTTGTTTCCCACAATACTATAAAGTATATAAAGCCTATGAGAATTAAACTCATGGCTGCCACAGTAATCACCACAGAGTCCTAATTTCTAACCATTGTCTCTGAGGCTCCTTTTCTGTCTTTCCTATAATCATCCTCACTCCCCAAAACAGAGGACTGACAGTTCAGTGAGACCGGTGTATTGATCTAGACCTCCCTGAACATATATAGTAGATGTGCAGCTTGGTCTCCGTGTTGTTCCAAACAACAGAAGCAGGGACTATCCAAAAAGCTGCTGCCTATATGTGGGATATGTTTTTCTACCTGGATTGTCTTGTCTGGCCTCAATGGAAGAGGATGTATCTAGCCTCACAGACACTTGATATGCCAGGGTAGGGAGATTCCTGTGGCAGGGGGAGGGGTGGAGCCATCTACTCAGAAGAGAAGGGGATGGGAGACGGGAGGAAGGATTATGGGAGGGTTGAACTAGAGAGGACAGTGACCAGGACATAAAGAGAATAATTAAAACAAAAAATAAATGAATAATCACTAAATACATAAAAGAAAGAAAAAGTCATACACTAGGGAAAAAAAGAAAAAAAGAATACGATTCAGCTCCTCTTCCACCTTATGTTCTTGGCCCACCTATGCCCTGTTTGGAACCCTACATCCAGTGGTTCTCAATGTTCCTAATAATAAGATCATTTAATACTCTGGTAATTCCAACCATTAAATTTTTTTCGTTGCATTGCCATTACTGTAATTTTTGCTTTGTTTTGTTTTATCTTGTTTTTTGGTTTTTCGAGACACGGTTTCTCTGTGTGGCCTTAGCTGTCCTGGAACTCACTCTGTAGACCAGGCTGGCCTCGAACTCAGAAATCTGCCTGCCTCTGCTTCCCAAGTCCTGGGATTAAAAGCATGTGCCACCACCGCCCGACCATTACTGTAATTTTGCTACTGGTAAGAAACGTAATGTAAATATCTGATATACAGAATATCTGATATGTTGTTCCTTGAAAGGTTCATTCAACCTCCAAAGGGGTAGAGACCCTCAGGTTAAGAAGCACTGCTGTATGCTCAGAAGTGAATTCATATTTAAATTTTAGATTTAACCATCTATTGTAGTCTTTGCATCCCCTTAAGTTAAAACCATTCTATAATTTTGAACTCTTATCTGAGATCTTTCTACCTACTGAGACTATGACTTTTGGTTAGAGGCATGATCTATGGGTGCATTGTGCACAGACATTTGGAAAGTCAGTAAACCTAGACAACATACAAGGAATACATGACAGTCAAATGCCCTTTACCTTCAGTCTAATTACTGCACTTCTCAAAGTTAATGATAATGGAAATTGCATTTATCTGACTCGAACTATACAATTGTTATTATACTCAATAAAGCTCTGCTAATTACATGATTTTAATTTCACGTATATCTCCCTATAGAAAGTCTATCATAGTATACAATAAAACACCATTAGTTAATTTATATTATATTATTGTATTATAATACAAATTATATTATAATACAAATATTGTAATACACATACAAAGAATATTATAATATTTCTAAAATGCTTGCAGCCATATATAAAGCATAAGTAATGATTTTACGGTGGCTACCTGTATTGTCCATTTGGAAGGACTCTCCTGGAGAATTATATAGTCAACAATTTGGTACGTCTTTAGCACCCATACAGAGATGAATGGCAAGTTTATCAGTGTGAAGCAGAAGAAAACCCACCGTGAATATGGTGTGAATATCTGACAGGACTGGAAGAGAAGGAATTAAAGAAAAGAAAGCTCTCCTCCTTGCTCCTCTATTTTTTGTTTTTTTCTTTCTGACATGGTCTTTTCTTTCATTCACGGTCCAGGCTATTCTGTAACTCATTGGGTAGAGCAACCTGGCCTTGAATTCACAGAGATTCATCTCCATCTTCCTGCCCTGTGGTAGGATTAAAAGTATCCACCACCATAACCAGCCAAATTACTTGTCTTAAATATGTGTAATTTGTTCCTGCCACTGTCAGCAGGTACTGAATTTCAGATTCTTCAAACTCTAAAGGCTATTCTACTGGGAGTAAAATATTTAAGCTCTGTCACTGGTCTTCTCTATTATGAGAGTTCTTGGACTGAACAGCTACTTTCCCCAGCTCGCCAGTTTGGAGAAGGCCATGTTGGGACTATCCAACATCTAATAGTGCAAACTCATTTAATAAATTCCTTCCTATAATTAAACATATTTTGGCGACTCTGTCTCTAGAGAATACAAATATACTTTGCTTTTAATTTATATTTCTTTGGAAACTAGCCCACTGGAATCTTTTTCTATGCTTGCCAAGCATTGTGATGTGTTCTTATATTTATTTCTAACTAAAGCTTTTGCTAGTTTGAATAAGGAATAAACTTTTTTTATCAAGAGGCTAGGATTTTACGAATAGAAATGTTTGACTGATATAAATATTTTACCTTTCATGTAAAATTGTTGTAAAGCACAATAGTATATTATATATTATATAATATTATATAAAGTGTGCAAACTAAGATGACTTTAATAATGTACATATGTAAATGCAAATTAAGTGCATGATGCCTATCTACACTATACAATACTCAGTTATTTTAAATAAATGTTTATATTTAATTATTAGCATTTTGGTAAATTAGTTATTGTTATTCCCATATTAATAAACTATAAAGAGATCACACATCCAAAGGAAAAAATGTTAATAGATTTTTATGACTCCATCTTCTGTATCTAGAAAATCGTATTCAAATCTTTACTCTTAAGAACTGTATCACATGTTTATGAGTCTCTATGCCCATAAAAATGTATATGCATGCTTATAGATATATACAAAAATATACATAGGTATCAACTATACATAAAAGTCTCATTTTAAATGAAAAATTGTCTACTTTTCAAAACATATTTTTGTTGCCTTTTAATGATAGTTTATTTATTCTTTTATTCTTTAACTTTTTATTTTTATTTATCTTTTAAAATATGAATAGATAAAAAATCCTAACACATTGTAATTGAAAAACAAAGAAATAAAAAGAAAGAAATGGTCTCAACAAAGGGCAAAAGAAATAGAGGCTCAATCATTTGCACACTCAGGAGTCCCATAAAAACTGTAAACTGGAAGCCATATTATATACCAGAGGACCCATTGCAGACCTGTGCATGCTGTCTCAGTCTCTGTGAGTTCAGATTTAATAATGTTGATTCAGAGGACCTTGTTTTCTTGATTTTCTCCATCCCCACTGGCTCTTAAACTCTTTCTACCTCTTCTTCTATGTCCTGAGAGGGTCATTCCATTTTATTGCTGAGTGTTTCAAGGCCTCTCCCTCTGCATAGCATCTGGCTTTGTGTCTGTATTTATTCTCATGTTTCTCTAATATGGCTAAGCAAGGCTGATGCAATTAATTTTAGAGATAATTTTATTACATTGTTAAGAGTTTTGTGCAATGTAAGTTGATCAGTTCCACCTACCATACCAGATTCCTCTGAGATCTTCAATCCCTAACTCCTAAGTGCTAAACTTCATACCAAATAAAACAAACAAAAGACAAAACAAATCTAAAAATAAAAAAAAACCAAAAAGTAATTAAGTCTGTTGACATTTACCCTGTTTATATCCCACTCACTTAAAAATATGTACAATTATATGAATAATAGTATTAGAATCTCCTATATTCTATAACATTTCTAGCTACTAGTTTTTCATACCAATACCAAGTATCACTTCCTTTTGTGGAGCAACTCAAAATCCAACCAGGAAATACTGGCTAACTTCCATTACATGATTTCCACTCTTACACTTCTGCACTAGGCCAATTGCTACTGGTTTTTAAGGTTCACAACTGGATAAGACTGGTCATTACTTTCTCCTTCCACTAGAATGCATTTCCATTACTATGAAGTATTGCCAGCAAAGGTGAAATTTCTAACTGAATACTAGTTAAATTTAATCGTATTTATGACACAAGTATGCAGTATCTTGAGCAAGTTCTGGAAGTGTAACAAAAAAGAAATGCTGGTCCTCTGAAAATTTGTTGGCACTGGGTGTGGTGGTTTGAATATGCTTGGCCCAAGGAATGGCACAATTAGGAGATGTGGCTTTGTTGGATTAGGTGTAACCTTGTCAGAGGAAATATGCAACTGTGGGGGTGAGCTTTGAGATAATCCTTATTGCAACCAGAGGATGCTAAGTCTTCTCTTGACTGCCTTCAAATTAAGATATAGAACTCTTGGCTCCTTAACCAGTATCATGTCTGCCTGGACACTATCATGCTCCTGACATGATGATAATGGACTGAACTTGTAATCCAGTTCCAATCAAATGTTGCCCTTTATAAAAGTTGCCTGGTTCCTACTTTTAGTTTGGAGCGTTGTAGACTTGGGGACTTTTGCATTTGAAAGCTGAGGAATACTTTAAGAGGGACTTAATGGGCCATTCTAGTAGGAAGATGAGAGACATTGGTGCTGAGAGTGAATTGAATTCGGGACAATTTTCTAATGTTGTTTTATTGGAGAATGTTGCTGCTTTATGCCCTTGTGTGAAAAGCCTAGCTGAGGCTAAGATAACAATATTTTGATTAATTATATTGACAAAGGAAGTCTCAGAAAGCCAACATAGAGTTTGTCCTCTGGTTTACCCTCATGAAAGATGTTTTAATCAAGTGTAGCATGCTAAGAAAGGAAAAATACAAAATGTATGTTTCAAGGAATAAAAGGACCCCAGGAAGTACAATGGAGGTAAATATTATGTTTGAGGAGATAAAGAGATTAAGGGAATAGTGGCTTTGGGGCAAGATGCCACCCAGCTAAGATTATTATTTATGAATCTGCCATTAAATAAGGAATAGTTATATCATGCTAGGAGTTATTATTATGTGGTTATTGTTTTCATTTGGAAATAAACAGATATGATTATGTGTCAGATTTACAAGAGATAAATTGTAATGGCTATCCTTTTTTTTAACTTGATTAAGATCTATAATAAAAAGCTTAGGTCCAGTTATGATGGTACATGCTTTTAATTCCAGGAGACAGAGGCAAAGAGATCTCTGAGCTCAAGGCCAGCTTGGTAGAGACCAACTTATCACTAAATAAAAGCTTAGGCCCAGGCAAGGTAGGACATGACTTAAATAACAACATTCAGGACCATGCAAAGACAGAACCATGTAGATCTCTGAGTTCAAGTCAATCTACAAAGCAAGTTCTAGGACAGCCAACCTTAGGCAATAAAGAAGTTGGAAAACCAAAACTTGGTGACAGTGTATTAGATTAATGGCGTCTTTTCCAGCCCAAGCAAGGAGAAGAACTTGGCAGCTTTGACTATGTTGCTCTGGTTTATAGTCAAGAATAGAAGGGACAATTGACAGGAGCTAAGAAATTAATTTAAATTAAGAAAAGACCAGCATCTTTTGTGATTGGGTTACCCCACTCAGGATGATATTTTCTACTTCCATCCATTTGCCAAAGAATTTCATGAAGTCACTGTTTTTTAATAGCTGAGTAGTACTTCATTGTGTAAATGTACCACATTTTCTGTATCCATTCCTCTGTTAAAGGACACCTGGGTTCTTTTCAGCTTCCGGCTATTATAAATAAGGCTGCTATGAACATAGTGAAGCATGTATCCTTGTTATATATTGGATCATCTTTTGGGTATATGCCCAGGAGTGGTATAGATGGGTCCTCAGGTAATAATATATCCAATTTTCTGAGGAACTGTCAGACAGAATTCCAGGGTGGTTGTCCCAGCTTGCAATACCACCAACAATGGAGGAGTATTCCATTTTCTACACATCCTTGACTGCATCTGCTGTCACCTGAGTTTTTGATCTTAGCCACTCTGATTGGTGTGAGTTGAAATCTCAGGGTTGTTTTGATTTGCATTTCTCTGATGACTAAGGATGTTGAACATTCCTTTAGGTGCTTATCAGTCATTCAGTATTCCTCAGTTGAGAGTTCTTTGTTCAGCTCTGTACCATTTTTTAATAGGGTTATTTGATTGCCTGGAATCTAACTTGTTGAGTTCTTTGTAATATTGGATATTAGCCCTCTATCAGATATAGGGTTGGTAAATATTTTCCCACTGTTTGTTGCTGTTTTGTCTTATAGTATCCTCTGCCTTAAAGAAGTTTTGCAATGTTATGAGGTCCCATTTGCCAAGTCTTTATCTTAGAGCAAAAGCCATTGGTGTTCGGTTCAGTAAATTTTCACTTGTGCCCTTGTGTTCCAGGAACTTCTTCACTTTCTCTTCTGTTAGTTTCAGTGTATCCTGTTTTATGTAGAGGTACTTCATCCTCTTGGACTTGATCTTTGTTCAAGGAGATAAAAATGGGTTGATTTGCATTCTTCTACATGCTGACCTCCATTAGAATGAATACCATTTGTTGAAGATGTTGTTACCCCTGCCCCCACTGGATAGTTCCAGATCATTTGTTAAAGATCAAGTGACCATAGGTGTATGTGTTCATTTTTGGGTTTTCAATTCTGTTCCATAGATCTACATGTCTATCTCTGTACTAATACTATGCAGATTTTATTGTAACACAGCTCTGTAATACAGCTTGAGATCAGGAATGGTGATTTTCCCAGAAGTTCTTTTATTGCTGACAATAGTTTTTGATATACTGGGGTTTTGTTATTTCAGATGAATTTACAAATTGCTATTTCTAACTCTATGAGGCATTGAGTTGGAACAGGGGGAGGGCAATGAATTGAGGGTTCTCAGGGAAACCAGGAAAGGGGATAACATTTGAAATGTAAATAAAGAAAATATATAATAAAATATTTTAAAGTGAGGAAAAAAAAAGCCTGGGATCACTGAAGTGAAATCTTATGGGAAGTGTTTTCTGAGGACAAAGAAGCTGTGCTCCTGAGATTGCCAAAGTTTTGCCTCATGATACAGCTGCACTTGATAATGTAAGAATCACAAAGATGGTACTGTTTTTAAAGGCATGAAGTGGGTCTGAGAATTGTTAAAACTTTGTATTATGAGAGGCCAGGAAAGGCCATTCGTGAAGATGAAACCTCAGTTATCTGCTTAAATAAAATTTTTTCACTAAAGGACAAGAACTTTAGAATATTCCCATTGTTAGTTTATGTAAATCCTTATATACTAAAATTTCATGGACATATTAAT
This sequence comes from Mastomys coucha, assembly GCF_008632895.1. Taxonomy (NCBI): domain Eukaryota; kingdom Metazoa; phylum Chordata; class Mammalia; order Rodentia; family Muridae; genus Mastomys; species Mastomys coucha. The sequence continues at coordinate 77,322,015 of NW_022196915.1, forward strand.
AAGAAATATGTAAACTATTACCTAAAAAATTAATAAGAGAAGTAAGACCTAGAAGACTGATAGTGAATTTAGCAATTCGACTCAACTACAGTGTTATGAAAAGTCTCAGTAAATTCTGGTCATAATTGATAAAAAGTTGTTTGACCTGAAGAGAAATATGAAAAAAATCTATACTAACAAAATGCTAAAAAATCCAAAGTATGTTTTCTGAAATAAATTTTTCTATTTACAGATTTTAAAAGATTTCTATGTACTAAAAAGAGAATGGATAATGAATAAGTATATCTTTTTGAGATTTTTAAATTTTGATAAGTAGAGTAAATTGAATAATTCTTTTATCACAACTATTTGAAATTAAGTCATAATAAGATCATGAATAAAACTAAAATCACAAGAATCCAAAACATAAAAAAACATGATTTTGATACAATTATATGAAAGTAGAGTTGGAAGAAAAAAGCAATTCAGTAATAGCAAAGATGTTCAATAATTAAAAGCAAGTCAAAATTTAAAGAGTTTAAAGAAAAATTTCTACAAAAATGTTATATAAGATTATTCACAATTATTTCCCAAGGAAATAATGCAAAGGAAGAATGTATTTATACATTGTATTTCAATAGTTGAATAAGAGAATTCTCCAGTTATAAGGATCTTAAAGCATTACTATGATGTTTTTGTTTATGTTCTCATCAATTTCTTATTATTAAAACTTACTTTCTTAAGCACTGTAGACCCATTTTAACCCAGTAACATATCTACAGTAGCCAGGGATCATATTCAAAGTCTTAGGTCTTTTTGATCCAGCTGAAATCCAAACATGACCTTAGTACACTCCATTCATCCTAAACAGTGATTTCTAATTGAGGGGCAGACAAAATGATGAATCAGAGAAGGATTTGACAGAACCAATCAGAGATAGGAAATGTCAACTTTTATGGGAACAGTCAGGGAAGAGAAGCTACTTCAGAGTCATGTATGGAGAGATGTGGAATTGAGTTCCGAGGAGTAGGACTTCTGTGGAGTAAAATTGAGTCTGGTTCAGTTCAGTTGGATGCAGTTGAGTTCAGCTGAGTTGTTTCCAAAATGATGATAAAGACTATTTGTAAATATAAATTTCACATTTTTAAAAATGTATTCAAGTCGATTTCTACTTCTTTTGTGTCTTTCACTGTGGCCATTATCTCTAGTACAGCCTACGTTCTTATTTTAAATGTATTATGAATCCTATCCCATATACATTTGGGAATGCTAGTATTGGAAATAATTTCCTGGGATATAATTTTTGTTTCCCAAACTTCATAGTTTTGATGATCTTAATAAAGGTTTATGTTTATTCTCATACAAGGATTAACTTGGCACAAGTTGTGAGATTTAATAAGATGGGAAATGAGGTATATTCAGAACAGTTTTTGATCTAATAGGAATTAACTATCATATCGTCCAGTGCTTCACTCATGGTGGTATGTCTCTTCTGGAATGATATGGTCAGTGGATGGAGGAGAACAAAGTTTATTACTGCTTGTCTACATCTTTCTTTCAAATGGTGGTAATACTGCTTCTGTTATGACATTTGTGTTCTATTAGTTCCTAGTTTAATAACTGCTTTCATTATATTTAGCTTTAAAAAAATTTTTTGTGATCAGCTTACTAGCTAAAAGTAAGCATACCTTAAAGGACTCTGATGTTTTCTTACTAAAATATCAATATTTTGTCTATAAATAATTTCTATAGAGCTTATTTTATGTATGTTATCAATAAAGGTACTCTATTCAAGATATATGCTACCTGTAGCTTGTTCCTCAGTCTCTTTTCAATTCTCATCTATGATTTAAATTCAAACCTGGAGTAATATCAAAAGTTTGCCTGTTTCTATCATCCTGTTCTACTGGCACAGGGGATGTCTCACAGATAGAGATACATGAACTTGACTGAGTCTCACTTCCAGAATGGGTTTTAGGGATTGTAAACAGAGTAGATGAAGACCTGTGCCAGAAGTTTGGTGATTTACTCAAGCTATTATGTTTCCCAGTCTACTACTTTTTCTGTGGAATGTTGGATGCTGTTCCTTTCATAAGTACACTAATTCTTGTCATAACTGTCATATTTCATGACATATATTCCTAAAAATCCCACCTGTTCACAGCATTACATTGTGAATAATTATAGGTTTTTTAGAAACATTAATTTATCATGCTGCATTGTTGTTTAACAATGAAATATTTACAGAAAATTAAAAATAAAGAAAACCTTTCTTTATTTCCTTGCAGACTCAAAGTTACTGTTTTATCTGTGACTCTGTGTATGTGTGTATATGTGTGTGTATGTATGTGTATATGTGTATGTGTTGTATGCATGCATGTGCATATATGTGTAGAGACCAGAGACTGGCATGTGATGACTTCTTGTATTGCCTTTGATCTTATTATGTTTAATAGCATGTATGTCAATCAAATAGAGCCTACTCATCTAAATAGTGAGATGAGCAACAGTACCTGATATCTTCCTGTTTCCACCTTTCAATGTTAAAATGACAGATGGATGATGTCCAACCCAGCTTTTTACACTGGAACTGTGTTACAAAACTTCATATGGTCATGCTTGCACAATAAGCAAATTACCCATTAAGTCATCTCCTTAACCCACTGACTCAAAAGTCCACAATTATATTCAATACTTATTTGAAACTGTTGCTTCTTATATTAAAACTGAGATAAACTACTAAGGATATAACTATTTTCAAACAGAAATTTCAATTTTTGTATTAAAACACCAAAATAAAAGTTTTGGGAGAGGAAGCCCTTGGTCCTGTGAAGGCTTGATGCTACACCTTAAGGAAATGCTAGCGTGGTGAGGCAGGAATGCATGGGTAGATGGGGGAACACCATCATAAAAGCCGGGGGGACAGAAATGCGATAGTGGGTTGAGAAAGGGAAACCAGGAGGGGAGATATCATTTGAAATATAAATAAAATAACCAACTAAAAAAATAAATTTAATTTTTTTAATTATAGACTTTTATTTGATTAAGCTGAAACTCTAACACCAGACATCTGTCCAATTAATCTGTATGTTGTTAACCTTGTCCTAAATTACAATACACCACAACACTTCCCATTGTCATACAAACAACCTTAAAATAATTATTAATGGAAAAGTCACTGATTTTAATGAAAAATTTCTAGATTCCGCTAATGAAAAATAAGTGTATTCGACATATAAATTATAATACTACATTTAAATCAACCATATTATGAATCTTAAATTCAAATAAACAAAGTGTTAAAAGCAAAACAAAGAGATTAGACAAGATCCATGTCATTAGATGCTATGGGTTTTTACTCTAGATGTTAAAGTTATAGCAAGTAGTTATCATTCCAGAAGTGCACATTATAGTAATTACACTTGGATGTAATAATATGTATTGATCTTATTTTAAATAAATTAAACCTATTCAATTACATTATTTTACTGATGAAGCAATGATAGTATTTAATACTTTTAATTAAAATGTCAACTGTAGCCTTGTAGAAAATATTTATATTTGTTTTGAAATATATGTTTTATCAATTGGCTAATAATCTAAAGTTCCTAAAAATTACCATTTTTAACCTACTTTTTTATTGGATATTTTATTTACCTACATTGCAAATATCATCTTCTTTCCTGGTTTCCCCTCTGGAAACACTCCTGCTCCTATAAAGGTGACTTCCTACCCACCCACCCACTTCCACCTCACTGCTATGGTATTCTCTGACACTGGGGCATTGAGCCTACCTACTTACTCTTTAATGAGCTGCAATTAAAGTTTATTTTCAGGGACTTTACTAAAATTGCAGTTATAAGCTACCATTGCAAAACATATCTGAATCCTAGTGCTTAGAAATAATAAATGCTTGCCAAGTTTGTTATATATAAAAATATTATACATGTTCAAAAATATTCTGTTTCATATTAGGTTTATGTGTGTATGTTTATTTATGTACATATTATGCATATGTGAACTTATGTTTGTATGTGTAACTACTTCTATCTGTATGTTTTTATATGTGTTGATGTAGATCCTCATATAAATTTTATGTGCAACTCACAACACAGTCAAACCTATATCAATGATTTTGATCAATTCTTGAAAAGTTGTAAGTTCAGTTTTAAAATTTATTTTTAAAAATGATGTCAAGTTTACATATCTTCATCTGAGTTACTGAACTAAATTATGAATGAGGGAATGTATGTGAAAATTTTACTAATACTGTATTGATATGTTAAAATTTGAATACTATGATAGAAACTCTCAATGTACTAAATAAAAATGAAATAAAACCTGAATATATTTGAAACTGAAGCAGATGCTTAGAACAATATTCATTTTCTTTTCTGCTGTGAATATTTCTTGAAAATATATGTACATGTGCATTTTAAATATTATATCTCATTTAAATTATATTGCTAATGAGAAATAGTAAGGAAATAGTTTAGTGTATCTACCATAGTCCATGTAATATGCAATTAAATATGTGTTCAGTTGATATTGGTAACTTTAACAATGAACATAATACTCTGTAGGTATGTGTCTTAGTTAGGGTTTCCATTGCTGTGAAGAGACACCATGACCAAACCAACTCTTAAAAAGGACAACATTTCATTGGGACTAGCTTATAGCTTCAGAGGTTCTATTTATCATCATCAGTGTGGGAGGCATGGCAGTGTAGGAAGGCATGGTGCTGGAGAAGGGACTAAGAGTTCTATATCTTGTTCCAAAGGGAACCTGAAGACTGTTATCCTCAGGCAGCTAGGAGGAAGCTGTCTAAAAGCCCAGCCCCACATTGACACACCTCCTCCAACATAGCCACACCTACTCCAACAAGGCCATACCTCCTAATAGTGCCAGTCTTGGGGTCTAGAATATTCAATCCACCACATTATGTTTAGGTATTTGCCTTATATCTCCAATCTCTCCAAGAGTTTTATTATGAAGTGGACTTGGATTTTATCAAAAAATATTTTAATGTGATGATCATGTTTGTTGTTGTTCAATGTTGTTTTCCTTTCAGTTTGTTTATACGGTGTATTACATTGATAGATTTTTATGTTGAACCATTCCTGATTCCCTAGGATGAAAACTACTTGATCATGATAGATGATCTTTTTAATGTGTTCTTGGATTAGGTTTACATGTATTTCATTGAGTATTTTTGTACCATAAGAGAAATTGGTCTGAAATCCTTTCTTTGTTGTGGTTTAAATATCATGGTGAATGTGGCTTCAAAAGTTTGGCATTGTTCCTTCTGTTTCTATTAATGGAAAAATTTAATGAATACTGATATTAGTTCATTTTATAAATGTCTGGTAGAATTATGCACTAAAACCATCTGGCCCTGGACTTTTTATTACTCAAGACTTAATGACTGTCTCTAGTGCCTTAGGGTTTATATAGATTTATTAAGATTTTTACCTGATCTTAATTTCACTTTAATAAGTGATATCTATCAAAAATTATTCATTTTGTTTATATTTTCCAATTTTCTAGAGTATATGTTTTTTGTTTATTTTTTTAAATTTTATTTTTATTTTTTTGTATTTTCAAGACAGGGTTTCTCTGTGTATCCGTGGATGTCCTGGAACTCACTCTGTAGACCAGGTTGGTCTTGAACCCAGAAATTCTCCTGCCCCTGCCTCCAAAGTGCTGGGATTGAAGGTGTGCGCCACCACCACCCAACAAGCATACGTTTTTAAAATAAAACCTAGTGAGTCTTCAGATTTGCTAGGTGACTGTTGTTATGTCTCACTTTTAATTTCGTATTTTGTTAATTTTGATATACTTTCTTTGCCTTTCAGTTAGCTTGCTTAAGGGTTTGTTTATCTTGTTGAATTACTCAAAGAACTTCAGGTGTTATGAACTTTCCTGTTAACATTGTTCTCACCTTGTCTCATAAATTTGGCTATGTTCTACATTCATTTTTATTGAATTTTAGAAAGTCTGTTATTTCTTTATTTCTGCCTTGACCCAGTGAGAGAGTTGTTCAGTTTCCATGTATTTGTAGGCTTTCTATTGTTGCTGAAATCCAGAGTTAATCTATGATTTTGTGATAAGACACATACTCGATTAATTAAGACATATCAATATAAATTTCCATTATGAAACTTAATACAAAAATATTATTCTAATTGTCTTGTATTTGTTGAGACTTCTTTTGTGACTGAGTATGGTCACTTTTGGAGAAGTTCCTTGAAGTATATAGAAGGTGTGTGTGTGTGTGTGTGTGTGTGTGTGTGTGTGTTTATGTGTAATACTTCTTTTGGTATTGCTGGTTTGGAGTTATTTATTTCCTGTGTTTTATTCAGTATAGTTAACCTCCTTGGGTTTGAGTTTTCTTCTTAGTGTCTTCTGTAGGGATATATTTATGGATAGATATGATTTAAATTTGGTTTTATCATGGAGTATTTTATTCTCTCCATCTATGATGATTGAAAATTTTATTGATTATATTATTCTTGGATGATGTCTGTAATCTCTTCTAGTAGTCAAGATGGCTACACAGGTTCTTCTGAAGTTTAGAGTTTCTGTTTAGAAGTTGAATATAATTCAAATATATCTGCCTTTATATATTACCTACTCTCTTCCCTTGTAGGTTTTAATGTTTTATCATTGTTCTGTATACATTTAGTATAAAGATATTATCATAACATTAAATATCTGCCTTCTTTATAGAGCCTTAACAATTATATGTGACTTGTTTTCCACTATGATTTGTCATAAATAGGGCTTATGGACTTACCACAATGTAGTATTGTCTTCTTTTACCGATTATGTAAGGGGTAGACATCAGATACTGATATAATAAAGCATAGACTAATAAACTCTATTATAGACTAATATACTCTAGTCACAAAATGAAGATATGTGAACATATAGCATGAACACATATATCTGGCCAATGTACAAATAAATTCTTGAAGAATGTTTGAAGAATTGAAAATTCCTACAAACAAGAATGAAAAAAATGGTTTTTTGAGAATAATGTAAAGCTAATGAATCAAAACACATCAATGTAAAAAAAAATTAAGATACTATATGTTTACTTTCTTTTTGATTACATTAACACTTATTTGTGATTGTCATCTGCTCTTCATTGTTATTTGTTATGAATGTGGTGTGTGTGTCTAATGTAAGATAATATTATTTTCCTTTATCTATTTCTTCAGGAGTAACCATCTGATGACAAAAAAATAAAAAACAAAATTATAAAACAAAACAAAAAAACCCATGAATTTACATGAATAGAGTGAGCATGTGCTGACAGGAGCCTGATATAGCTGTCTCCTGAGAGGATCTGCCAGTGCCCGACTAATACAGAAGTAGAGGCTCACAGCCATCCATTGGACTGAGTACAGGGTCCCTAATGAAGAAGCTAGAGAAAGGACCCAAGGAGCTGAAGGGTTTGCAGCTCCTTAGGATGAACAACAATATGAACTAACTAGTACCCTCAGATCATCCTAGCAACTAAACCACCAACCAAAGCGTACACATGGTGAGATTAATTGATCCAGCAGCATATGTATAGCAGAGGATGGCCTAGTCAGTCATCAAGGGGAGGTTGAAGGCAGAAAATTGAATAAAATATGTTCTTGAAAGCGAAAAATACTCTAATTCATTTCAGCTTAATCAATATATATTGTGTCCATAAATATCTTCAAAATATCTATTGATTCTGCTAACTGAGCAAGCTAACTTGTGAATATCCATTTTCTATCAGAGAATTACAATAAACAGTCAAAATGAAAACAAAAAACAAAAGAAAACCTCTGACGACAATGTAAATGACAGACTACTCCCCAACATAGATTGTTAATGAGATAATCACTGCAGGTATTCAATATTTTGTGCATTCCTTTACAAATGTATATGTAAAATCAACAAATCATTTCATGTCTAAGTAAGTGAAAAGCCAAAAAATCATAGCCAAGACATGACACAGGAGAGAATGTATAATCATTTGATGTGGACAAGGACAGCTTGGGCATCATTTCCAAAGTAATACTGTCCGACAACAAAGAGAGCATGGGAATCTTATTCAGGGATCTCACACATACTCATACAGGTTATGGTCTACTTAAGACCATGTTCCACTTAAGGTCACAGAGCAGGTTTTTAATCTTCTCAATACTTTGGCAGTTTATTACACTTCCTTATGTTGTGGTGTCCTCATCCATAAAATAAATTTTGTTTCTATCTTATAACTGTTATGGGTCATAGTGTAACTGATTCTGGGAACAGATGTTTGTCAGAGGAGCTGCCACCCAGCTGTGCTGGGGACTAAGATGATGCTTTGTAATGGTTTGGGGTTCTTAGCTTACAAAGATTTTTTTTTCTCTTTTTGTTTTTACTTTTTCTTTTTTCCAGAGATGAGGGCCAAACCCTGGTCCTTGCACTTGGTAGACAAGCCCTCTACAATTGAGCTATTTTGGTGAAAATAAAGAAAAAGATATTTTTGAAAGATGATTCTTATAGAAATTTAGTCCCCAAAGAACTAACTTACTTAGTGTATGTTACAAACATCATGTTATAAATTCATGTAAGTATCAGAAAAATATAAAAACTATTGTGACCAAATGCTTGATATTTTATGCATACTTTAAGTGATATATTTTGTTGCTCAGAAATCAAATCTATTTAAATGTCATTATAATATTTTTCTGCAGTCACATAATAGATAAAATTCTATTAAGTTAAACTCTTACAAATAATAATACATATTAAAAAATTATCCTTTGTCTTTCTCAGACTGATCTTACTGGTTTATGTTACATTCTTAATGTATTCCCCTAAGGAAGAAGCTCAATATGACTTACTATTTAATATTTCAGTTTGACTTAACAATCTATGAATAATAAGCATACCAAACTATTCAATAATAATTAAAATATATCTTTATATAACTCTAAGTCCAAAATTGACCTTTATCCCTGTTGTTTAAATAATTATTGCATAATCCTAAAAGTTGAACCAACATAAGCTATGATCTATGTGCTATTTAAAATCTAGGAACAGGCACATTTTTGAAAAAAAAAAAACTCTCATATTATATCCACTATATAAGCAAATGTGAAGAAATGATTTTGGATAAAGAAGCAATGTACAAGACAATATATTTATTATATTCTGCATTAACATGCGTGATAATCTATGATCTTTACAGTCAAGACAGAAGATAAGAAATTCGAATCACCCACATTCTAAAAAATGTTAGAATATAATTATTCCAGTTAAATGAGCTCTCTTGTCCAAGTGTGAATACTGCTTAGTCTGCTGTCAACTTTACACAAGCCATGCTCAACTGGGAAGCAAGAACTACAGAGGAGAAAATGCCTCTATCAGACTATCCTGAGGCAAGACTGATGGGGTATTTTCTGAATAATGATAGACTTGAGATGTCCTATCCAAGTGTGGGACAGCATCACCACTGAGCCAGTGATCCTGGAGTACATAAGCAAGCAGAGAGAGCAATCTGCAGAGAACTTTCCTAAGTTGATTTACATTAGAAGGACTCCAATAACCTCATTTATTTGAATGTTTGGTCTCCAGTTGGTAGAAAGTTAAGAAGACTTAGGAGGTGTAGCATTATTGAAGCAAATGTGGCTTTGTTATTAGAGTGGGCTTTGAGGTTTCAAAAGCCTGTGCCAGGCCTGGTTTAGCTGTCGTCCTGCCAGAGTCTTGCAGATTAAATATGAACTCTCAGCTGCTGTCCCCAAACCATATCTGCCTGCCTGCTGCTATACTTTCTGCCATGATGATCTTGGTCTAAGCCACTGAAAATATATTTCAGCCCACAATTATAGGCTTTCTTTTTAAAAATTATTTTGGTCGTGTTGTTTCATCCATTCAGTGGTCTTCCTAATTAAGATAAGGCCAGTAAGCAGAATACATCCATGGCTTTCTACCACTTCCTAACTTCAGGTTATAGAATTGGTAGTTTATGTCTTGCTTCCATCAGTGATTGACTGTGATCAGTGATGGAAAACCAAACAAGCTCTTTCCTTCCTAGGTGAGTTTTGATCATTGTCTCTTCTTGTTCTATAGTGTGAGAAAGACCATGACCAACAACAACTTGAGAAGGAAAGGGTTTACTTAATCTTACACTTCTAGGTACCACTCCATTGCTGATGGAGCTTGTGGCAGGTGTAGAAAAAGGCTGAGGAGGGAGCACTGTATATTGTATTGCTTATGCCTGGCATGCTCAGTTTTTCCTCCTTATTCACCCCAGGGGCATCTGTCCAGAATAGCATTGCCCACAGAAGCCTGGGTCCTTTCCTGTTAATCAGTCAAGAAAATGACCCATTAACTTTACTGTAAATCAATCTCATGGAGGCATTTGAGCAAATGACATTCCTTCTTTCCTACTGACCCTGTTTTGACTCATGTTGATAGAATACTAACTAGCAGAGTCACTGTCTTTACAAGACAGAAGACCCCAAACTACCTGAGACCATCACTGTCTGTGGTCTCAAAATGAAGTACAGTGGCAATAGCCTCAGTGTTTGTGCTCAATTCTTCATTTTTGTTTGTTTTCCAGGAGGTTTTTGTAGTACTAGGAATTGAATATACAATTTCCCTCTACAACAATGATCTGCACCTAACCTTTTCTCCAGAACTGTTTCTATTTTTTTTTTTATTTTAGATATTTTCTTTATTTACATGTGAATTTCTCCTTTCCCAGTTTCCCCTTCAAAAAACAAAAAAACAAACAAAAACAAACCCCTGTTGCCTCTTTTAAATTCATTTGGATGGTTGTTGGCCTTGGCTGACCTTGAACTATCACTGTTTTCTGGGAAGGTTTTGCACTTGGGAATGCTTCTCAGTAGCTGTGATGACTGAACAGTATTCATTTTATTTCTTCTGTTAATTCATTAATAGTTATTGCTTTTCTACCTGAAAAGATATAGTTGTCTGTTGTCTTAGCTTATTGTAATTAAATGCCAGGACTAAAAGTAAGTTGGGGAAAAATGGGTTTATTTTTCTTATACTTCCTCATCATAGAACATCATTGTAGGTTGTCAGGACAGGAACTCCAATCAGGGCAGGAACCTGTAGTCAGGAGCTGATGCAGAAGCCATGGAAGCATGTGGCATGCTGCGTTGCTCCACAAGGCACACTCAGTCTGCTTTCTTATAGAAGCCAGGGTCAGCAACACAAGAATGAAACCATGAACATAGAGTGGATACTTCCACATCAATCATTAATAAAGAAAATGTCCTGTATGCCTGCCTACAGCTCCAGCTTAAGGAGAAATTTTTTCAATAGTGCTGCACTCCCCTCTGATTAATCTAGGTATGTTGAGTTGACATAAAACTAGCTAGGATAGCACATAAAATTATTATAAGGCTTACAAACAATTTCTTATCAACAATATGTTAATTTTATATATTTCTAAAATAAATATAATGATTACATAATCGACCTATGTGATGTTTAAAAATCATAGTATTTTTTAATTGATACAATTCAGCAAAGCATATGGAAAATGATTAAAAATATATTTAACTCTCAATTATTCACACTAATGTCAGGACAGAAGCTAGAATTAGAATTAAAACAAAGCAAATTTTAAGTCATTTTTAGCTTTAGGTTTTGAGTAATCAAATATTCATGCCTTTGTGGAGGTTAACACTGTATATTTTTCCCCACTCTGTTTAAACTTCAATATCTGGAATTCTGGAAACCCAGCCAGAATTTTTTCAGAAAGCAATGTTTGAAAGATTAATTCCTAAAGTTTACATTTTACAAACCATAGACTGAGTATTTAACAATAACACAAAAGCTATAATAATTATAAAACTTGTCTTTTATCATTTTAAGAGGTAGTAAATATGCTGTTATAGTTATATTTACACTTATTCACATCACAGATAAGTCTTTTCTGTGTGCAATTGTGTGTTGAGAATTAGACTTTGGAGTAAACACGTCACTTGCTTCCATGAACTTTACAGTGTAGTAGGAGATATCAGACAGAGCACACCAAGGTGGTAAATGCTAAGAAAACCAAATAAAAATGTGGAGATTCTACTACCTTGGCTAAAACTAGCATGAAAATATATCCTAGGATGTGTTTTAAACAGAAAGAATAAAAAAGTAAAGTGAAAAAAAAACAAAACAGTCTTTAGAAAAGAATATTAAACATTAAAGGGAGCCCCATGAACAAGGCTAAGCTCAGGACTTACAACTGTCACATTTGAATAACAGCGGTCCATGAAGAGTAAGAGAAGCAGGATAAATCCAGTGCTGTAGATTTGGGATGTTTTCTCTGTAAGCTAAAAAGTAACTGCAGTTCTGAATAAAAATCATGAGATCTTAGCTTAGTGGTGCAGACGGTTAACTTTAGGAAGAAGAAGGGGACATTTGTTGATCAGTTAGAAGGCTATGGAAAGTACGCTGCTGGTAGTTACAAGAAATGTTTGATTGATACATTTATTAATAGCTGATAGTATATCTGTCTTTAGTATTATATAATTATTGTATGATTTAACGCATTTTCTTAGGTAGCAGCTGTAATTTCACCTTATAGTTTGAAGTGAATTAAACAGCATGGTATCAAGTCACTTCAATAGCTCCTCAGCTCTGACCATGTTGCTTTTCCTGAGAGTAACAACAAATAATTCTGATGAAACTCATTCCAATCTCAGTCCATGTGAGTCTATTTTTCTGCCTTAACTGAAACTGTGTTGCTCATACCCTGACATTCCTCTAGATCTATTTTGGAGGGCATACCAGTGTCATTGGCTCTGCAGTGCAATCCAAAGTTCTTTTCTCAGGAGTAGAAACATCATTTGCAGGCATGTGCCAAGTGCTTTCTCATGTCCTTGCCTCTGCCCTGTGGCCACTAAACCTTTAATGCTTTTGCACTAGTCTTCTGGTTTTGACCCCAGATCAAATACTATTTTATCAGAAGAGCTCTCCTTGACCTGATGGGTCTGATCTCCAGTGCAATGTGTTTAATTCCTTGCATTAATTACACTTAATATTTCATGCTGTAACTGTAACTATTTGATTTTTATCTGTCTTTTCAAGAGTATTGGTACTCCTGACTCAAAGGACAGCTAGACATATCATCTGAAAATGATGTTGAAAGAAAAAAATTGGGAAATGTTTTCCATCCCTTATTTACTACATGTGTCTAAATTATGTGTCTTTGCTTAGCTCATTTAGAATGTATGCATTTTTAAATATATGAAGAAATACACCTGAACTTTCTTTCAAAGAGTGCTCCAGGTTTTTTAAAAACACAAAATTCTCTACTACATTTTTGCTTCCTTTGAGAGAATTTTTCTTTATGTTGCCTATAAATACAGATTTGCAAACCTCATCCCTTCGCTTCCTGTGTGCTGGAATCATTACATCTTTATGACGCCATAACTTGCTCTTAAGCCAATTTTCTGGTTCAACATTCTCCTCTCTGTAGTACATTCCCATTTCTGTAATGTCTAACATAGTTATCTATGTTTGTACAATATATGCACATCTGTCTTAATTTTCTTTACATTTAAATTAGGGAATGTGAAAAACCTCAAAAATAGCTACCAGGATTAAATAATATCATCTGTGTAACAAGAGCTAGGCAAACTCAAACCAAGACACACTTCTTGAATATTTTCTAAATAGTATGTTGGATAATTTATGAAAGATAAAAAAACTGAATATGCAATTCAACAGTAGGAAAGGGAAAAACTGCAATTTTTGAATTTTTGAGTATACTTAAATATTGCTCAGCTTAAAATTTAAATTTCATATATTTACTTAGACATTCCTGAGGATTATAATAACAGTGATTTGAAAGGTTGAGAGATAGAGCCTTTTTGCTTTTGCAGAACACCACATTTGTTTTGTGGCACCCACATGGCTGCTCCAACTCATCTCTAATTCGAGTTCCAAGATATCTGTTGCCTTCTGTTGTCCTGTGCAGGCCCCAGGGGTACATGTGGTATGCATTCATTCAAATACCGTATGTGAATACATTCATATAAACCATAGGCTAACATTCATATAAATAATATAAAATTAATCATATTTAAAAAGAAAGGAATTACTGGGAGGTAATGAAAATATATTGTTCAATTTTGTGGCCTGTGTTCAGGTATATGCCTTCTTGGGGTCATATGCTTCTTCTGTAACATTAATTTTTGATATGTAATCAATAACATTGTGATTATCCTATCACTTTCCCAAGCATTCTCTGTGGGAACATTATCAGTGTTTATGGAATGTGAATTTCTGACCATTTGTTCAAATGAATTGGCCATTCAACTTGGTTTAGGCGAATACCTTAGCACTAACCCATCTCAGCAGTTAACTGGTCTTACAATGTAGGTAGTACTTTTTTTAAACCCAAGGAAATGTACACTGTATCTAAGAGAAAAAAATAAAAATACTATTGCATGAGAGGAAAATAAATGTATTGTCATTGGAAAAGCATCACTATTAGTTACGCTTTGCCTTATTGGAAATATGTACTACACAATCGTTACTTACTTGCTTGATATAACAATAGAACAATTGTAAGTACCTAAAATCTTCCCTAAAAATAGTTAGATTAAACATACAACAGAAATAAAACTGTACATTAGGGCAAAGTTATTTTTGTGTCACATATTGACATAAATAGCATATTTTATAGTGTATTTCTCTTTGTGCAAATATACAGTAATTTATAAACTGCACTGCCTGTGTTAATGCATTAAATTAAATAGAAATGAGTCTATTTTGTTTAACTGCTACAATGGTCAAGGAAGCTGTAAAGACCTTCCTGCACATGTGGGTCTAGACCATTTAGTAGTCAGTTTAAATTAACCTGTTACGTCACTATAAATGGCATTTGTCAATTGATTGGGGCATTTAAGTATTTCTGGTTCCACATGCAATAGTGATTGATGTCTAGTCTTTCATGTAAATACATTTCCACCCAGTAGTACCAAGATAATCCTCGTAAAATTTTGGGCATTCTCTTTTAAAACAAACAATCAAAAAAATAAAACTCTCTCTATTCTTTTTACTAATATTCCATAGTTATTCAGAACAAAGAGAGAATGATGAAAGGTGTGAGTTACCTGTACTTTTAAAGAGATCTGTGTTAAAACAGGGACACACACAGTAATGTACTAAGAAAGTGTGCAGATTTTCTTACAAGGGCTAAACAAGTGTTTTTGGAATGATGATAGATTCCAAAATACTTCCAAACTTATGATCATTTATCTCATTTACAGTGCTTGGCATTATTCAATACTGCTATATTGTGACAAATTTCTCCCCCAATAGACTCAATTTTGATTCTCTCACTTTTGTGCCTATAAAGATCTTCAAATTGTTCCCTGTTATTGACTACCATGCATCCTAAAACTGTAGCATATTCTCCTATTCTAGGCCTCACTAACGAATCTATCTATGGATTTTGCACTTTATTCAAACATTTAAAACTCCTGGATGCACTGCTATTTTCCTCCTTATGATTCACTCTACACAAGTCTCTTTAGTCATGATGGGTGAGACATGAATGAGCAGTGAATAAGCATTGCAGTAATGACTAGGAATGGGTATTGATGACTGATTCATCCCTAGATTTAAAAAAAAAAAAAACAGCTTCTAATGTTCAAGACAAAAAAGCTGATCCCCAGAAATGAGAAAAGTTTTAAGAATCAAATCATGAAACTGTTATAATATGAGTGGAATGTAAGATATATATATATTCCAGAAAGAAACTAGAGATGAAAATGGAAGAGAATCTAAGTAACAATACAATGGAAAGAACATCAAGTAACAAACTGAGTATATCTGTATGTATAATGACAAAGTGTAGTTAGCAATTATACAGGTTTAATAAGTGGTAGTCGTAGTAGCAGTTGTAGGGTTTCCTCAAAGGTCCATGAAACCATCCATATAAATAACATTGTAGAGAATAAATAGGTTATATATAGAAATGTGAGGGGAGAATGTAGGTGTGTTTTCATGTTTGGTGTTTGTTTGCAGTGTGTTCTGTATGTGTTTGGTGTGTGTAGGTAGTATTTGGTATGTGTGTGTATGTAGTATGTGTGATATGTGTTTGATGTGTGTATATGTGTATTTGGTGTATGTCTGTGTGAGTGGGTCTGTGAGTGTGTGTGTGATATTTGGTGTATGTATGTGTGTGTGTGTGTGTGTATGACATGTAGTATGTGGTATTTAGCATGCTTTTGTAGGTGCTTGTGGTATGTCTATGTGTGTAGGTTTGGTATATATGTGTGTGTTGTGTGCATATGATCTGTGACATGTTTGTTTGTGTACGTGTATATGTGTGTAAGTATAGAGGATCTGTGATTTGTGTGCGATGTACTCTCTGAATATGGTTTGTGGTTGGATGTGTGTGTGTGTGTTAAGTGATTTGTTTGTGTAGTATGTGTGTGTATGTGTGTGTATGTAAGTGTTTGAGTTATTATTGGTATTAAGCACCATCATCTAAAGCAAACTTGAGATGCACGGGTTTATTTGGCTTACACTTCCGCATTGTAAACTATCACTGAAAAAGGTCAAGACAGAAACTCAAGAAGGCTTGGAACCTGGAGGCAAGAGTTGATACAGACGCCATGGTCTGGTATTGCTTACTGGCTTGCTCCTTATAGATTGCTCAGTCAGATTTCCTTTAGAACCCAGGACCAGCAACCCAGGGATGACACAATCCACATGGGCTGCAACTCACACCATCTATCAATAATTAAGAAAATGCCCTACAGTTTTCTCAACAGCCTCATCTTATGGAGGTATTTTATTAGTTGAGGGTACCTCCTCTCAGATTATTTTAACTTGTGTCAAGTGGTCAGAAAACTATTCAGTACAATTGTGTCCTTCTATCAGCTTGACACAAAAACACATGACCATCAAGCCACAACCTTTCTTTTCTCAAAATGTGTTTGTATATGTATATACATATATGCATGTCTTGGGAGGAGAAATCACCTCCTCCATGGATGAGCCCTATTATTGACTCTCCAATGTAAAGTAGTCAAGCTTGAAACCATGAACCCACAAACAACAAAAACAGACAACAGACCCAGTGCACACATGCTTGCACATACATGTCCAACTGTAGGTATGTGTGCAATAAATACAATTAAGGGAAAAGATCATATTAAATAACAATTGGGGAGTATATGAGAAGAGTTTGGGGGAAGGTAGCTGGGAAGGGTTGAAGAGAGAAAAGAAATGAGAGATAACAATCTAATTGTATTTCAATTAAAATATAGCATGGCTACTTTGATGTTAGTGAACATGCTCTAGAGTACAACAGTGACACACAAACTGTAGCATCAATGAAAAGCTTTCTAATTAGCCATAAGACCCTTTTAATGAGAGAACTTTTACCTGGTATTGGAATCCTACCTAACTACTCAGGGTTATTGAAATCATGGGTCTTGTAAGAGAACTTACAACCACAAACTTACTAAATAATTATAATTCCTAACTACATTCTAAATATTTATACTATGGTACAATGATTTAAGAGATTATGTTAGCATTGTCTTGCATATGTGTATCTGTAACACTGAATATTCTAGTGTAACATGTACACAAGTGTACTTGGCACTCGATATCCTGAAAGGGCATTTCAGTATTATAGGATGAAACTTCTGTCAATTGGATTTAAAACCCATACAGCAGGAGGAAAATTATGCCTAATACTGGAAATCTAGACTGCTTACTGTGCCTTGTAGAGGAATCTATTTCCTCTGCTTTGCTATAACAGCATTATCCTTTAGTATATTTAAATCATACCTTTATTCTCACAATAAACATAGCTATCATAATCATTAAAGAAGAATATATTTCAGCAAATAGAGACCATCTCAGAAAACCATAACTGGACATATTGCAACACAGTTATCGACTGATCGTGGGGAGCCAACCCCAATGCACACATCTAAGTTCACTTCTGTTGTTGTTGTTGTTGTTGTTAAACTTTACTTACAAAACCGTTTCCATTTTTAAGTAATTTCTAACTTCTTATGCATCATAAATTATGCTAATATTTCAAGAAGTTAAAATAGTTTCAAAATTACATGTAGTGTTTTAAAAATACTAGAGAAGTGTTGTGAAAGAAATATTCATTATCATTGTTTACAACATCAATGAGTGCTAGGATAATGTTTTCATATGGTTATTTTTATTTCAATACACGTACTGTTTCTTGCTAATATCTGCCAGTTGAATGGCTTCTATCAACAGTCAGGTATTCTGACTGTTGAAAAACTATGCAGGGCATGCTCGTCTCTAGTGCTTTCTTCTAATGTTTCCACAGCATCTGTAGCTTGTTGTAGTTTAACTATGAAAGGCTTACATACATTTCCTCTAGGATTTACTTATTTGTTTATGTATTTGTGGTTTACTGTCAATGAGAAAGGTTAGAAATTTCTTGGGTATTGTAATGTCAAAAGGTTTCCCTGCTCAACTCTTTTTTTCTTTTCCGACATTCCAGTAATCTTGAGAATTGTTTAATTATTTCACTCTTTTTTTGTCTTTATTTATTTTTATTTTGTTTCTTTATATTTCATTCAGTTTTGGTAGTAACTATTGTAATGATGTACAAACACTCATTTACTCTATGTTCAGTCTCTTAAAGTGCCTACAAACTATCAGATTTCATATAGCGCTTTCTTTTTTTCATTCGCTCTTTTTTTATTAGGCTTTTCAATTTTTGGCTATACTGTACTCTTTTGTCTCTTTTCTAATGTATTCATTTGATTCCTTAACATATTCATGATACCTCTAGTTCTGATGCTTATAAAGCGCTTCATCGTAATACTTCTGGTTGTCTATTAGCATGCCTTTTAATCTTTTATTGAAAGCTGAGCACCATGTCTCAAGTAATAGGAACAGAGAGAAGTCTTTAGTGATAGTTATCATGTTCATTTAACTAGACTTTTGCCTGTGATTAATTTTTAATGTAGCTTGCTGTTCATGCCAAAAGAATCAACCTCCTTTGTGTGCTTTTCCTGTGTAACTCATTGTCTTATGTGTCCCTAAGAACTCCTTATGTACATTCTTTGTCACATAGCGCACACAGCTGTAATTCATGGTTACTACTCTGGAGGATTTTTAGCACGGTAGTAATGCAAAGAAAAATAAGAATGTTTTGTTATCTTTTGAATAAATCTCAATCTTTTAGTGTGTATTTGTCCCTGGGCTGTGGAAATCATAAATGTTTTCAGCTATATAATATCTCTAGCTCGATAAAAAGACAAGAACAGAATTTGGAAATATTCCTCTGTTGATAATCCCTCTCCTTGTGAAGAGTAATTCTGTCTGTGGAGAATACTCAGTGTGCCTTACAGTGGTTAGTTGTTTTCCTTAATTTACGAGACCTAAAATAATTGGTTGTTGTTGTTGTTTAGATTGTTTTCTTTAGTGGTCATGGATAAGAATATTTAAGATTTCTTGTGGCAAACCTAGAAGTAAACATGTCCTTCCTGTTTTTTTACTGTCAAAATGCCTTCTTTATATTTTAGTGTAAATCTGCTTCTACTGTGTGTTTTTAGCTCCAGTTAAGGATACCAACACTTTAGAGTTTGTGCTCCTGGGACAGTTCTAACCTGTGATTCTCTGTGTGCTCCCATCTTCAGTATTTGATATGAGATTTTAGTTTTCACATGTCCAAAGATAGTCAAAGTCTTTTCAATGTAATCAAACTCTTTATATCTTTAATGTGACAATGATGATTCTCAAAGTTTTTGTATATCCTCACTGAACACTGAAGTTTCAAAGGCTTTAAAGAGGCGACAAGAAATCCACATACTTCTGATCCAGAGAGTCCCTCTAAATGTGTGCACAACTCTCAGGAGGATCTAGTTATGCTAATTTCTATCATCAAACCATGACATAATTTCTAAGCCTTTACAACTGCAAATATTTGCTTCTTAATAATCTTTCAGGTTTGTCTAGCTTCGGTTAGTAATGTAATAACAATTCCCAGAACCGGCAGTTTGGAGACAGGAAGATGACAGAGTTCAAGTCAAAACTCAGCTACAGAAGGAGACTCTGTCTCAAATATATCCCTACCTACTTACCTAAATACCCACCTACATACATACATATACACATCATGTAGTTTGCCTTGACAACCGAGGAAAAGAGAGATGATTCATTTTTTTTTAAATCTTCTTCATGGGAGTAGAAAATAATTTAGATCTCATTTGTGATAAAATGTTACATAAGGGAAGATGTTTTTACTACTTACTGAAATAATTTTACTAAGCATCCACATTCTAATCTCATCATTAGCAACTTAGCAACATCAAGAATTGGTTTTTGAATATTTTAAACAAAGTTAAATTTTGGTGTGGTTAATTATAAAAATGTTCATATTCTGTGCCAAATTGTAAACATCACTCTGATAGCTCTGTGATATTTTTATATTTTAGATCTGCTCACACCTGTACCTCACATTTAACTAGATAAATAAATCTCGAGTTTTACCAAATTTTTGTTACAATCTCTTTCGTGCTTTTGTTACTCCATTTGCACTTTTATCTTTGGGCTGCTAATAAGAAATCTGTTAAAGTGACGTCATTCAACATGGAATCATGTTTAACTCCATTTGGTTCAAAAGTTAAAGACAATCACTGCTCTCCCAGAGCATTTGATTCGCAGTGGGGCAGGTCAAAATCACCTAGCACACTAACAACAAAGGGTCCATGGCTTTTTCCTGGACTCTGCAAGAACCTTCATTCATAATGCATAGAAATTCATAGAAATACAGACACACAGCAACACACACACATTGACACGTATACACCACACACTGCATGCACATGTGTGCACATACATGGATGGATGTACACGTATGGTAAAAAAAAAAAGTCATACGGCAATTATGCATAGCTCCCTGGCCGTGTTTCTTTAGAATGCACACAATCCAGCTTCAATTCCCGTGCTGCCATACAAACAAATAAAAGTCAAAACAAATTAAAATTTAAGAAATAATTAACAATGTAAGTCAATACTTTGCTTGCCAGGCCATATTTATCAGTAAGTGTCAAACACTGAGCCAAGCCTCTTTCAGGTAGAGCCCTTTGTCCCAGTGTAGTCATGCTCCTTACACAAGTGGTGCTAAGAAAACTACTCTCAGCCTTAATCAGCACTGTAGGAAACATCTTATTGCCTTTTACATGCTCTCTTTACAAAGTAGCACTTGCTTAATTAACTCCACCCTTACATAACCAAAAATTAGTTTACAAAACAATATTAAAAGATAGTCTAAAGGGAACATTTGTTGAAATAAGTTGCTTAGCCATTACCGTAAGAACAGCTTTGTGCCTACTAATGATAGAATTTATAACCAGTGTCTACAACTTTTAATGTTATACTATATTTTCCTAAATGTTTCTCAGCACAGTAGCTAGATACAAACAACAAAAAGTTCTCCTACTTTATATTTCCTTTGTAATTTACAAATGTAATAAAAGACTAGTTCATTAGTGCAGAGGATGAATATGGGCAGCCCTTGCAGCTATATACATGCACACACAAACAAAACACGCAAATTATTGGGCAATAAATATAAAATATTGGAATTGGTATAAAGTACAATGTTCTCTTTTTAATTGAAAAATGTGTGTAGTAATTTTTACACTATAATTCACCAAAGATTCTCTTACCAAATTCATAGAGAAATAAAAAGATTAGGAAGTCAACAAATAATGAAAATTCCAGTAGATGAGTATACTTTAGAGCAATCACATCCAAGAAAGTTTATTAAATGGGAGCATTAGATCACAGAAATTTAAATAAAAATATCAATTATTACTGATCACATAGCAATAGATCAAACAAATATAATATATCACATGTATTCCTCATAAAATATTTGTTACCATAAATTGTGAATGAGCAGATAAGCAAGATAAATTTTGCAAGAAGAGACAACTACCAATTATTTTCATAGTCTAAATTGTTGGAACAAGATGAAAATTCTTACCAATGTTTATGTTCAAAATTAAGTGGAGTGAGCTTTATTAGTTTCAGGAGTAGGCATTTGTCTAATAGGTGGAGATCATTGTCCAACCAGGTGAAACAGATATTATGTTAACTAATGTTATGTTAAATTCTGGTTCAGAGTATTTTACTCTGTTCCCTCAAATAGTGAAGAAAATATGAGTGATCCCATATATTGAATGAATGTGTAATATAATTTAGTACTTCCTTCAATAAGTATGGTGAATCCACAGGTTAACATTATCCCCTATGCACTATCTACCATGCCACTACTAAACTAGCAACAATCACATAGAAGAAGAGTTGTGTCCCGTTTTCAACAAAAATAATTCAAACTTTTAAATTTTTTTCTGCCTTGTTCCACCTCACTCCACCAAAGAAGGGAGAAAAGAAAAAATAGAGTAAACTAAGCAATGAAGGGGAAAAAGAAAAGATAACAGAAGACACAGGTAGACAGTGGATGAAACAGCCATGGATCTTAAAGGCTACTTTAAGACTTCTTATTGAATACAACTGTCCACTTGAGATTCAGAACAAAATACTCCCTTCTATGTCTCCTTGCTTCACTGAACTCCTTTCTAAGTAACTGTTTACATTCTTCTCCCTTCTTTTCACTGGTTCCATTCTCTTCCTTCCTATATTATGAAGGCATTAATTGAATATATACATGTCTTGGGTGTGATATCATCTAAAGCAGGAAAAAATTTTCAAACTTTATCCTGTGTAAGACTTTGTTTCATACATGAGTATTGTTTTCTTTCTTTTTCATTGTTGATATCTCAATCATGAGCACAGCATATACATCATTCTTGCTTCCTCCTTCCCAACTCCATCTACTTATATATCATCCCTCCTCTTATTTATGACCTCTTCTTAAATACTGCTACACACACACACACACACACACACACACACACACACACGTATGTGTGTGTGTGTGTGTGTGTGTGTGTATAACCTATTTTATTCATTTAAGTGTTTTACGGATATGTGCCTTGGGCCGAACACTTGAAATTAGACCTCCTCTGTGAGAACTCTTTCCTGGAGTTAACTAATTTTTCCACTCTTAGCACCCATTGACCAAGTGTGTTTCCTACTCAGAGTTAGTTAGGACCTTAGTTCCCAGTCCTATCAAACTATACTCCTTTTGCAAAATATGGAGGCTATTTCAGAGATTCACAACTTGTTGAAAACCAGGAGTGACTTTGCCCATTCTAAATTAATACATCAAGAATGCAACCTGTATACCTAAGGCTCAGGGAAAATATGAAAGAAGAGTCATAAAGATTTATGTGCCAGTGGATCAATATATCTGGTTCAATATATTATTTCCTAGACATGATAAGCGCACGTCACCCATGAAATATCAACAGTATGGCTAATGGCACAAGACCAGCATGATGACAACACCACTTTCTATGCCATTGTAGGCAGAGGAATTTTTAAAAGGTCCCATCTTTTAGTGAACAGCTACAGGTGGACAATGGCCGCTAAGATATTTTTGAAAGAGAAAATAACCATCTGATATTTCATTTCTGATGCCAAACAGAGTTAGATAATTTGTCCCTACACACATGGTAATAGTGAAACTTCTCGTTACGTGATATGGCTGTGCTGTGCACCAGAGGATGAAAAAATAATAAAAAGGATAGAAACAGAAAATGAATGTCTCTATCTATCTGAGGGTGAGACAAAGAAGAATTAAAAGAGCAATAAAAAATCTGTATGGCATTGCAGTAGCAGCAGCTGCAGCAGCATAAGCAGCACTAAATTATACATGCATTTGCTCTGAGAATAATTACACTGTTCATCAATAATAAGTAATTATCTAAAAAAATCATCATGTGACACACAAGCACATTTGTAAAAAGTAAGGGCACATATGTTCCTATAAAGATGTTTAAATATTCACCACTCTATGATTTTTATCAAATCCCATAGAGTTCTCAAAACCCATGGTATGGAAAGAGATGGCAGTTTATTTTTCATCCAAAATTGTTAAAAGGAAATATATTTTATAATTTCAGGAAACTAAAAATAGATTATTTCTGTATTCAAAGCTGCCCAAAAGTTGAATAGAAAAATGAGCTTCAAATCATAAAATAACAAACATTCTGTCTGAAGTCAACAGATGCATTCTGCAATTATTCAACTCGTCAACCATGAGCTGACAGTTAAAAGACCAGAATAGATGGAGCCAATCATAAATACCATCCTTTCTCCTTTTAGACTGTGAGTGAACTCCATATACACTTCAGTAGTATAGAGTTTGCATTCAATAAGGAATTCTCCTTAAGTCACATGATAAACTTTCCATCATTATTTTTCATGTACACTGCTAGCTTATTTTCTACTTCAATACTTTTCAAAGGATTTTCTTGTTGATAGAAATAAATATTCTGCCATAGATATTGAGTCTTAAAACAAAGCAGACCTTTGGAATAACCACTGAATTATAGAGAACCTCTCCTTTCACTGCAGGTGATGTTGAAAATTAGGTCACATTCAGATATGATACAGTAAGCAATAATCAGCACTCCCAATTCTTCTCATTTAAATACTCAATGATGCACTCATTTTAGGTACCGTGTTACCTTTTTTTATACATAGATTTTTACTGAGTTATTGTGCTAAACCCAGTGTCTATTCAGGGAAATATTAAGTGTGAAAATATTGAATTCCCCTAGGTTAGAGCCTATGGTAAAGCATCTAAAACAACACAAGAGATAAATCAAAACATTAAAATTAATTTTCAGGTTAGAGTATTTTAAACCCTTAAGCCTTTTGCTAGAAGGAAATACTGTACTACCTGAGGAAAAAAGTCTGTTTCACTTTGTAAACTCTAGCCTGTAAAAGTTCCTGTGAACTCCATCCAAAGACCAAGCATTCATTTGTATAAGGATGATTGAGATTTTAAAAAGAACATATAACAACACATGGCAATTGTTGTGTTTGAACTGAAATGCATTTCTCAATAAAGGTTTTCATCCACCAATCATTTCTTGCTTTTATAGAAACAAACAGATAGATACATACACACACACACACACACACACACACACACACACACACATGCACACTCATACTCCACTGATAAAATGGTATATGCCATATTTCTGATTTTCTTTGTAGTTATTATCACTGTGCATTTTAAATATCTTTAAGAGGACTAGGAACATTTTACTTTTCTTGCTCAGACATCAGTATGTAGAACATTTCCTTTGTAAGGATTGTCATATTGTTTATTTTTCCTGGTATAAACATAACACATAACTGACACTAACTAAGCCTAGGAAAAAAAAGGTTGAAGAATTTTCTCTTAGGTTTTCTTAAATGGTATTGAAATTACAGCACAGTTTTTGGTATAGGTTATAGTACACTGAAGAATGAGTATTACTTAGCAAATATTGTTTGAAGTGGCTGACCACTAAATAATGCTGAGATCTTGTAACTATAAAGTTTATATTCAATTTGAAGAAGTAATTTATAAATGAATAAACACACGTAAAGAGAGAGCAGGAGCAAAAGCAATTGAGAGACAAACAAAATGACATGCAACAAGTTAAAAATAGACTATTGAGTGTATTGAAATTCAACAGTCTTCAAAAATCAATATATACTGAGACTCTAAATCATTTTAAAAAAAATTAGGGCTAAAATAATGAAACGCTGATGAAAGTTTTATCTTGGTATAAAAAACAATACATAGCCACACAAGAAAAACAAATCTAAGTTTGAATATACTATCATAGCTATTTTGTAGAAAAGGTTTCCTCTAGAATAAGAGAACAAAATAATAAGATATTAGTTGGGAAATAATTGCAGTCACACAGATAAAAGCCTCACGACTTGAGGACAAATATCAATGATTAAATGTTTAAAAGTGATAGAGTTGAAGAAATACTAAAACCAGGGCTACAGCTCAAAGAAAGACTGAGTTAACCCCGAATCTCCAATGCCCTTAGCACATTGTCAGGTACTGTGAAATGTATAAATTGAACAAATTTTAATAACTAGAAAATGGAAGAGTTAGAGAATGAGAAAATGCTATGTTTTTGAAGAAATAAAAACATATAGGTAGAAGAAAGAAGTTTTTGTCATTTAGTAACTTACAAAACAAAATCTGGTAGATTTGAGAATACCTTCATACTATGCAGCTTTTGTGCTTTCAGGTTCCTGCTCTGTTTAAATTTATGTCTTTACTTCCATTGATGATGAACAGTGGCATGGAAGCGTAGCTGAATAAATCCTTTCCTTATCATCCCTCCACAAACAAACTATGTTTATGTGATATCTACAGCATTGCTCAACTTTTAGCTTCTAATTCCCGATGAAGGGAAGGTTGAAAATATAGGAGAGAAATATTTAATAACAACAACAATAACAAAGCACTATCATACTTAAGAAAAATATATAGAATAAAATGGAAGAGAAATAGCTTAGTTGAAAGTATTGATGGGAATTCAATGTATATCAAAATTCATGTGGAATCACGTACTGTTTTCATACAGTCCTGTTGCTTTGTACTCATCTTTATACTATCATAAGAAATTGTAGAAAACTTTTAAAACAAAAGAATGTTTTGCCTAGAGGAAACATAGCTTATGTTTTCATATGAAAATATTCAATTACAAATATACTTCTTCTATATTAATCATTGGAGGCAAAGAAAGCCTGAATTCCTCCACAGCCATACACATTATACTATGAGGCCAAGAAATTAGGGAAGAAATAATAACATAACAAAGGCATTTTGACACTTTTTAATTAAGCATAGAACACATAGTAAAGGTATTTCAAATAAAATAAAAACAAACCAACTTTAATGAATAAATTTTCATTATCACAATAACATATACATTATATACATAGAAAAGTCCACCAATATATCAGTTGTGAAGAGCTACCAAAGAGAATAAGGAATGTGAAAAAAAGATCATTGCTATGCAAATATTTGGCATAATATTATTTAAGGAAGGAAAGAAAAAAGTAATCTTAACAAATTGTGTTATCCATGAAATGGTAAAAATTAAGATCAAAAGAAATGTGTATGAATGTTTTATGCTGTATTTAAAGTTGTTTCCATGGCATGTTAATATATTCATAATATTTCTTGCATTCTCATAAATACTAAACTAGCATAATTTTAACTAGATTTGAATATATACTAGTACATATTGAACAAATAACTAATGAAAGAAGGATGTCAGTTGTTTGGGCTCTCACTGCTGAACAAGAAAGGTTTATATAATTGCAGAAATTGAAAAAGTATGTTTAAAATCAGTTATATGGTATTGAATACTGGGTAAGATTCATAGAAATTAAAATAACGTTCTGATTCCTTCTTAGGTAAAATGAATAACAGATGCCAAAATACCTGTAGGTCCACATTGTTACTATAAATACAATTGTTACCTTGCTCAGATTGCTGAACAATAAATACTGCTCTTCTCTTAGTGGTGGGCTTCCGAAGGCTCTTAGATTTAACACGGAGACTTCTAGGAAGTCATAACCAGTAGAAATTAATGGGGAAATAAATTTCAAGTAAGGAATTCTTACACATATAGCTACAGGAGCTGATATTATCAAATCATTAAGAATATCACTAGTTGGCTAATGTAAAATTAACTTTTATTGCCTGATATAATTCTTACCTCAAAGGCCTACTTTCTACTTCTTTCTGAACTCTGGCTAGCTGATTCAGTTCAGCTCTTCTGGCTCAAGCTCCTGTCTAAGGTGAAGGATTCAAACTGCCTTCTCTCAGCTTCTCACTAAATTGTTCTGCTCAGTCTCTAACTCTGGCAATTTGTGCTACAGTATTTCCCCTGTCCAATCACATTAGCGCAGTGACAGTCCTGTGATTGGCCAGGAATAGAGAGGTGGAGCTAGAGTTAGAGGAGGAGAAGGGTCAGGAGCAGGAGGAGAGATCAGGATCATGGAGGCAGACGATGAGGACCAGCCAGAACCCATGAGGTTGTACAACCAAGTAAATGTTCTTACAAAATAGATTAACTGAGTTAGAACATTGTCTTTATTATTTGGTTCTGAAATTATTGTATTGACATCTTGTAAATTGTTATTTTTTTATTATATAAGTCTGATTGGATATTAAGGCCTTAAGAGTCATGTTTTACTTATTGGGTCTCAGAAACTATTTAGATGAAAGATTGTGAGTGTTTGTGAAGAGTTGCATGCCAGCAAGATGTAGCTTGCTGGAAGAAAATAACAAAAACCAGCCAGAACTTAGGCTGGAGGCAGAACAGTATCGCACAAGAGAATGGCCTGGCAGGAAAGCTAGTTTGCAGAATGGATTTATTCTTTATAATTACTGCAACAAATTTGTTGTAAACCTCTGGTTCCTTCTCATTCTATGCTGTGTTCTGTTCTTACCTCCAACCTGTTGACCAGCATGGGACCACATGAACTCACAAATATACACATCCCCACAGTACTGGACTGAACTCACTAATTCCCAACTGATTCTCATTCCTTGTGATGCTATTAAATAGCTTCTCTTTTATGTGCTGTTCTTGTGAGAGTTGGGTGTAACTTATCTCTGACTCCTTCTGTGAAATCTTTCTCTGATTTATCACTATGCCTGCTCCTCATTTAGATATCATTTTCAAACCTGGCTGCTTCCTTCCACAATCTAATTTTACCTTAAAGGTGTGTGTCACAACATGGACTATATTTCAGATAGAGAGGTTAAAGGTATGAGGTATATTTACATTCTAGCCAGATCACACATCTTGGTCTTTGGATAGTATCTTTTCCCAGAGCAGCAATGTTGCTGAATTAAAATTCTCTACAGGCTAGCAGTAGATCTAAGAAAGCTGATGTCATAGCCCTGCTATGAATAATATTCAAAAAACATCTCAACTACCTTTGATTTTCCTAACAAAAACAAACCAAAAAAAAAAAAAAAAAACTAGCACAAATCACATATAAAAAGAACGGGAAGGAGGTGATTTCTCAAGACAGAAATGAAACAATTATCAACCAATTTAGGTAATATATCAACCAATTTAGGTAATTTATTTCAATATTAGCAGCCTCAAGTCTTGATCATTGTTTATGTTCTTGAAACAAGACATATAAGAGTCACTTCTGCTTTGGTCATATTCCAAAAAGCCATAACTCAAACTTGGTGAGATTCATTAGTCAAACAAAACCTAAGTGATATTTTACAAATACTGCTCTAGTTACATGGATCAAAACTGTCAATGCCACAATGGAAATTTGAAAAAAAGTGTCAAATATCTCAAAGAAGTAAGGAGAAAGAAACATTAAATCAAAAATGAAAAATGCTGAATAGATTTATGGGATGAAAAGGGGCAATGGAGAAAAAAAAACAACACATTCTGATTGAAGAACAGAGATTAAGGAATAGCCATATATCAATAATGATAAATGCTCCAAATGTAAAATGTGAGGAAGAGGAAAACTGGACTTCAGATTTAACTCATTATTTATGTGCTTGTTTAACATTTGCAAAGACACTTCGCTTGTTTCCCAATACAAGAAATGAACAAACCAATATATATGAACAAGCAAGGACAATTAAAGTAATCCTTTTCCATTTTAAAAAGTTAATTTAAAAAACAAGTATTGAAATATGTAAAATATAAATAATGGAAACAGAGACTATGTCTTTAAAATAAAACAAGGAGCAGTAGATGGGTGGGTTTAGACTAAGGAAAGGGAAGTGGGAAATGATAGAATTATAGTACAACCAGAAAAATAAGGGAAATTCTTTCTTAAAGAAAATAATTCTTATAAATCATTTCATTTTGAAGAAGGACTAGCAACTCTTTCAGCATTCAAATAGATTAGCCTGCCCTTGAACTTTCTCAGGTTATTTATTGCTTAATGCTAGAAGTGTAATTTAATAAAAAATTGAAAAAAATCTAAAACAATATATGCTATATCACTTATTCATTATAACTTGTACTTATTTGCACAAAATGCAATTTTCACTAACACTATATACAAAAAAACATTTTTAAACATGCATAAATTCATAAAAATGCCCAAGTCAAAAATAACTCACAAAAATGCTATGCTCTTTATGATATCTAATAATATAATTACTGAATAAAAAGTTTATGTTTAGTGGAAAATTTTCAGCTCTGAACATGTTTCAAATCATCTATAACACCTAAAATATAGAAATTATATATAAATATTTGACTCGATATGACAGATTTTAAAAGGACAGAAGATTTTGAAAAAGAGAAGAATATACAGAGGAAGTATAAACATGCTTAATTTTTTAATCACTGAAAATAAATATGTATCGTGATTAGGTATAGTATATTCAAGACGATCTTTTAAATCATTTGAAGTAATTACCTAGTTTAAACTATTAAACTATTAAACTAATATTAAACAAAAGAGGTAATTTTT
The DNA here is from genome assembly GCF_008632895.1 of Mastomys coucha. Classification (NCBI taxonomy): domain Eukaryota; kingdom Metazoa; phylum Chordata; class Mammalia; order Rodentia; family Muridae; genus Mastomys; species Mastomys coucha. The sequence goes on from NW_022196915.1 coordinate 77,352,426, forward strand.
ATAAATACACTCCCACCTCTACTTCAAAGTACCTTTTTATATTAAAATACAAAGGAAAAAATTACATTACCTCTTATCTTCATGCAGAAGATGCTTGACGTGGAGATACCTGGCTAGTAATTCTTGCCATCTGCCACTTTCTTTCTGTCTTCAGAATCTGATCTTTGATCTCTGTTATTCTTCAGCAGCATGTCCTTATGAGTCGATCCATCAAACGACAAACTCCTAGCCTTACTAATATATTTGACAGACAGGTATTTTATGACCTGCTACTTATCTAGAATCCTGATCCTAAAATCCCTCCACGTTATATGTTCATGTCTATGGAAGACTTTTTTTTCAAGTAAGAATATATTTCTCTCACATACTCAGCATCTCAAACAACTGCCCAATACTAACATATATTCACACATTCATTGTTTTTATAATAATATAATTAGATATTAAAATCTGCCTCTGTGTGAAGACATGTTCTCCCCATATTTAAAATCACAATTAAAATACTGAATGTAAAAGATACATTATGCACATAGAATTAATGGACAATGTTCCATAGTTCTATGATAGAAAAAGAATGGTTGACTTCATATTCTCTTAAATAGAAATGTTGGGACAATTATAAGTTATAAGTTAGTAAATAAGCTAGTGGGAAGAACAGTAGGAAGGAATGTGATCAAAAGCAGTAGACCCTCTATGTTTGCTTCTACAAGAAAGAGCTTCTAGGTCCATGAAAGAATTTTTTTTTTTGTGAAGTTGGACATGCATTTTACCCTACTAGTGTGATGGGGATGAAGAGAGGGGAATTTCTGGCAGGTATTCTCTAGCCACTCTAGGTTGAATGAAGGTCACTGTCTCCAAAGAACAATGAGGGTGACAGAATAGAATAATGGAAGTCCCCCTCTTACTTTCTCATGTGCAGGAAAGTGCACACATTACACAGAGATGCACATGCAATACATATACAACAAAAATAAACCACACAAATACACATATTCGTTCAAGCACCAGAAGATGGAAACATAAACCTGCACACGTTTCTTAAGTAATAATTTCAAGATGATTGTAATTTTAATGAAATTTCTTAATAAGTTCACAAAAGATTTTATTAACACACACATGAGCAAATAAAAATTTCTCATCTGTTTATTACTGTGCATCCTTAAACTGATAACCATTTTCAGACCTGAGTTTAAAATAATACAGTTTAAGCATATTAGAAAACAAAAATAAAACAATCTTGTATCTCTGATATGTTGCATTAGTCAGAGCATAACTAAAAGTCTGTTGAATTCTATGAAATAAAAACAAGTTTCCCAAGAAAGGCATACAAAATTTTGTATTATTATGATAATCTTTTGTTACTACATCATACAAAATACAGACTTTGGCAGCTGACTTAAAACAGAATTGATATAGGAAGGGATAATGTGAATAAATCTTAAATTTAAAAAATGAATTATTTAATATCAGAACAGAAATAAAATGTTTCAAGATTAAACACTTAAGTGTTGTACCAAGAGCAGGGCCTGCTGCTGTGGCCTGCGTCTCTCTCTCTCTCTCCCTGGTGTGACCTGTGGCTGCAAGGTATGTTAGTTAAAAAGGAGGCAATGTATAAATGAGATATTTTATTGTAAGAAAGAGAAAATAGGCTGGTCAAGTAGAGAGAAGGGAAAGAGAGGAAGGAGGGAAAGAAAAGTAGGAGAGAGAGAGAGAGATGAGAGATAGAAAGAGAGAGAGAGAGAGAGAGAGAGAGAAAGGAAAGAAAGCAAACAAGAGAGCAAGAAGGCAAGAGAAGAGAACAAAGAGGAGGAAAGAGAGTGGAGAGAGAGCAAGAGAGAGAGCAGAGACCAAGAGCAAGAGAGTGAGGAGGGGGCAAACCGCCCTTTATATTGTATGGGGCATGGCATGTCCGGCTTGTGGTCAGAGGACTGGGGATAGGGTCCAGCTAGAATGCTGGGAGTTTGGAGCATTGTCTGCCTGACAGAGCACACATCTCCTGCAGGGGCAGCTGTGAGGGGTTGTGACTGAAACAGGAACCAAAGACTCAGGAGTTATGGCCAAGCTCCTTCCAACCCCTGAAAGCAGAAATTGTCCACATGGGCTCCAGGGCTCAAAACCAAATACTCGACTGAGCCTGAGTTACCTGAGCAGACCACTGCCCCACACTCCCCCACAATTAAGTATATTTAATATAACATAGTAATCAATTGTTTAACTTTATTCCGAATTTAAAGGGAGAATATAATTATTTCATAGAATATAAATTTATTCTATGAAATAGCTTAAATGATTCCAAGATTATTGAAAGCTATAAATTTAGCTTTCTCAGAAGGGTCCAAGTGGGGATGCTTGGATCCCAGGTGGGTGGGAGAAGAAAAGAGAGGGAGGAAGAGTTCTGGAGGAGAGGGGGAAGGGAAAAGTAAAATATAATCGGGAAGGAAGAAGACAGGGGATAAGCCCTGAGGGCCAGTAGAATGAATGGAATTATTCAAGCTGGGAGGGGGGGTGCTCTAGAAAGTACCAGAGACATGGGAAGTGAGAGACTCTCAGGATTCAAAAGGAGGAATCTTAGATAAAATGCCTGACAGTAGGAAGAGGGAACTTATAGAGCCCACCTCTAGCAGGAAGACAAGATATCAAGTGAGGGATGGGGTTTCCATCCCATCACATCTCTGACAGATAAGTGTTCCTGTCTGAAAGAATTACAGGGATGGAAATGGAGAGGAGCCTGAGAAAAAGAAGATCCAGGGACAGGCCAAAAGTGGGATCTAGCTCAAGGAGAGGTCCCAAGGCCTGACACTATTAGTGAGGCTATGGAATGCTCACAGAAAAAGGATCTATCATGAGTGCCCTCTGAAAGCCCCAACAAGCAGCTGAAACAGTCAGATGCAGATATTTGCACCCAACCAATGGACAGAAGCAGCTGACCCCTGTTGTTGAATTAGGGAAGGCTGAAAGAAGCTGAGGAGAAGGGCAAACCTGTAGAATGACCATCAGTTTCAATTAATCTGGACTCCTAAAATCTCTCAAACACTGGGCCACCAAACAAACAGCATAAACCAGCTCTTATGAGGCCCCCAATACACATACAGTAGAGGACTTCCAGGTCTGTGTTCATTCAGAGATGATGTACCTAACCCTCAAGAGAATGGAGGCCCCAGGTAGTTTAGAGGTCAGATGGAGTGGGAGCTGGAGGCATCCACGTGGAGACAGGAGAGATGGGGAGGAGGTGTGGGATGTGAAGCAGTCAGAGTGTGGATCAAGGGGATGCAGGGAATGGAATATGAGGTATAAAAAATATATTAATTTATTTAATAAATAAAAATAAAAAAATAAAAAAATAAAAAAATAAAAAAATAAAAACTCTGACCCAGAATTGTTCATGTCTAACAGAACTGCAGGGAGAAAAATGGAGAAAACCCTGAGGGAAAGGGGGTCCAGTGACAGGCCCAAATTGGGATCCATTTCAAGTGGATGCTTCAAGGTCTGACACTATTACGTATACAATGGCATGCTTACACACTGGACTCTAGCAAGGCTGTCCTCTGAGAGGCCCAAGAAGCAGATGACTGAGACAGAAGCAGATACTTGAACCCAACCATTGGACTCAAGTTTGGGACCCCTGTGGTTGAAATAGGAAAAGGTTGGAAGAATCTGAGGAGGAGGGCAACCTCATATAAAGACTAACAGTCTCACCTAACTTGGACCCTACATATCTCATACACTGAGCCACCAACCAGGCAGCACACACTAGCTGGTCCAAGGCACCCAGCGCATAGACAGCAGAGGACTACCCTGGGAGAAGATGTACCTAACATTCAAGAGACTTGAGGCCCCAGGGAGTGGGGAGGCCTGGCAAGGGTTGGGGGCATCCTCTTGAAGACCGAGGGAGGAGGAATGGTATGTGAAACTGTGGGAGGGCAGATTGGGAAAGGGGTAATGACTGGACAGTAAAAGCCTAAAAGTAATTAAAAAAAAAGAGAAATGTGTTAAAAAAAAATAAAGATGTAAAAAAGAGAATAAGCTTTTAGATTTTAAAGTTTCAGAATTTTTGTCTATGTAAAATACAGTGATCTTGAATAACAATGTTTACATGAATTCACATTTTATTGCTTGAACTACCTCAAGTTGTTTTCCTAACCGAAAACATTAAGAACAGGTACATTTTCAGTATATGTGTACGTGTGTGTGTATGTGTGTGTGTGTGTGTGTGTGTGTGTGTGTGTGTGTGTGTGTATAAAATTTTTATTTCTAGTGCCCCATATTGAGCAAATAGAATTGTACCCTGGGTTATATAAGCTATATATAACCCCTTACTAGCTTTCAGTCAACAGAGAACTGGTTATGCCCATGGATATTTATTCTGTATTCATGCTTGTGGAAGACTAGGTGGCAGAGTCATTTCATATACCCCCAAAACAAATGTTCTGTTTCCTTTCATTAGGGTCTTAAATGTTTCTTGATTTGTGAATAGAACAAATATTAGACTATGTTCAGACTATAGTAAGTACTTTAAAATTTTGATTGTTTAGATGCTTAAATACCTCAATACTATATTTCCTTGAAAACATTTCAAAGACTCGCTCAATTTGTTCAGCAGAACCAATTTCATTTTGGTATTCAAATATTGTATTACCCCACATGAGTACCAGGTAAAGGAGTTAAATTAAATTCCATGCTTAAGATGCATCATTATTATAATTTTTAATGACTAATGTGCGTGCATGCATACTAATTAGAAGTGGAAGCAAAGATACCAGAGTCACACATCTCTCTGTACATCTAGGAGTATGTGTAAAAGGAGTGGCATATCAGAGAAAATTGACAGCTGGCATGCCTCCATTCACTCTCTCTTTTCATCTCTCCTTTCCCCTGGCCTGTCCCACTTCCTTATATATTGGTCACACAGATTCTTTTTATATTAAAATGCCTCTTATGTAGCCACTCTACTGCGTGTTACCATGATTTTACATGGTGACCTGACCTACGCGACATTATTCTACAAATGACATAGTTGTGAAAAAAACACTCTGTGATGTTGAGTGATTTTTTTTCTCAGAAATAATATTGTTAGATAATATCACACAAAAATATCTATTTGACAGAAGGCTATGTAGCAGGGGAACATGGCACCAGCTGGCCAATTTCTGCCACTGAAATAAACTTATTTTGTAAATTTATTATTGCACTGTGGAAAGACCAGTGTATGTCCATTTATGTCTTTGCCATACACAGTTCACAACATTACAGTAAATTAAACAATCTATTAAGTCAAGGGATGCTCTTCCAATATAAGCATGTTTTCAATGCAGTGAAGCTAATGTTAATAAAAGAGAAATAAGCCCTCTTAACAAACTAAAATGTCTAGAACCTGTAACCCTAAAGTAGAAAGAATAACTGGTAAGGTAAAGCTTCAAATGGAAAACTAATTAAAAATTATTTTTTGCATCACCAATTAAAACATTGTATCCTTTTTTAAACTAATAAATTTCACTATAAGGAAAAAAAGGAGATAAAACTTTCTTCCACAGTTTACATAAACAAAATTAAAAGAATGACAGTGATGGAAGAACTCCTATCTGTTTATATGCCAGACAGGAAAAGAAATGACTTATTTTCATACACATTTATTGTTTCTAAGCATTAGGATTTTATGATTCCCTTAGAAAAAACGAAGTAGTACATATGTTAAAAATTTGTGAAACTTACACGTCATGATTAACAAAAAAATGATTGAAGAAATCTATTTTGAGCAGGTAAGATACAATTTGAGAGACACTAAAAACTCTTATATTACCTCAGAAACTAAACACAGACCCAGTTCTAGACCAATCAGCACATATGTAATTTGACTATAGCATGCATTCTGATATTGCTTTTAAATAGTGGGAGTTTCAAACACAGTAATAAATAACTAATAAAAATATTTCCTTCCTAATGGTAAATACAAGTATAAACTGATGATAATATAAATATGTACCCCTACATAAATGAATAATAAATTTATTTGTATGTGTAGTTATGTTAAAAATTCAATATATAAATTTAAGTGACTTAAAAATCAGTAGAAAATGAATTTACAATCCCACAGTGATATTTGGACACTATGGACGGAAACCATAAAAATGTTTAATTCCCTTCAACAGTAAATAAATGTAAAGTTCAGATACTAAGTGAACTAAAATATAATCAAGATCTAAATCTTATGTAAAAGAGAGAACATTGACTATCAGTATATTATAAACTTTAAGAAACATAAACTAAAATTAAATTTTAAATTTAATTATTCATTATTTAATTACTATAATACATCTAAATTATGCCATTTATATAAAGTAATTATGACATTGGAAAAAAAGTTATTTTTAAAATGTGCTTCACCTTGTACTGAAGAGGTCATATTAATTAGTGCAGGTCCAGAAATAAGAGGACGATTGTAAAATTTGTTGAAGAATAATATTATTGAAAGAAAAAGAGAGAGATTGACTATGGAAATTATAGATTTACATAGTGTGAAACAATATCAGTCCCCATTTTAAATAGTTTTTATTTAAAATGTTGGACTTTTTTAACTTCCCTTTAGTTCAAGATATTATGCCAATATTATATAGAATTATATGTTATCAATATGTATATGGTCCTTAGTACATTTATTCATTGAATCTGATATAGTTCTTTGTGGTTTGGAAGGTTAGATATTTTTAATATAGTATAGGACCTTTCCTTCCAGTAGACCATGTAGGTTTTATACACATAAGTTGCAGAAAATAAATTCACTGAAAACTCTTACATTTTTAAACTCATCATGGACTGTTGCATTTATAAAATATAATAAAGATGGAAAACAATTCTATAAACTGCAATATATTTTTAATGAGACCTTGTAAATAGTGCTTTATTTTATGCTCCCTAATGAGACAGGGTATCAAAAACTTACAGTTCTCTGCTGAGAAACACAAACTCAAGGGCTCCATAGAATGAAAATCGGAATGAGACTAAGTACACCCAAGTGAATGCATGATATAGGTATAACGACAGAAGTGATCAAAAATGTAATGGTTATCATGCTGAAAATAGGTCTTGTCTGAATTTTGGAAAAACTGGAGAATGGGAAGAGAGTGGATCCAAGTTAATCTGGAATAAATTTTGCTCAGTCTACCAAGTCAAACTGCAACACAATGTACTGTTTCCTCTACAAAGAGAATCACGCCTCAAAGGTAATCTCCAACATCAGTTGGTCTCAGTTGACAAGATTACTCACTGAGGGAAAGTGGTGCGGTGTGGAGGGAGTGTGGGGTAAGGTGGGAGAGTAAGGAGATCAGAGATTTACTCCCTGAGAGTTCAGCTTCCTTTCTCAAAGGACAGATATGTGGCCAAGATCTGCTTAGGCATAAACATCTGGGCCAAATGATAAGAACCACGGGAGGACTTAGAAGTCTTATCAAAAGCACACACCAAGTACCAGCAGACTCATTGATGACATCTCCGAATCTGCCCTCCCATTCGATATGGTGATGTTAGCCTGTCTCAGGGAAACAAACACAAACAGGCAAGAACAATGGTGGCACACCCAGCCTTTCTAATCCTGATCTATAGTGTTTCCTGCATAATCAGCATTTTGTCTCACAGAAGGTGATTGGCTAATACCACAGTCCCAGCTAGAGTTCAGTTTACTCTCTTTTCAAACAATCTAGTCCTGACCCTCAGTTCTGGTGCTTCAAACAACTTCTTTCTGCATTTTAACACACACACACACAAATGTCTGAGCCTGTACGAGAAGGGGTGGGTCCTGCAAGCTACTCTTATTGATTTAACCATGGTCACCAAGTATAGATTGGGAATGCTCCCCCGTGCCATATGTGAACTCATAAAAATGGGGATGGGGGTAGTTTGACACACAGAAACAGCCTTAATGATTGTACTTAGAATTTTACTTATATGGCCATGTTTCATTAGCTTTTAGTTCTGGATTGCCTGAGACTCAAAAGCCTGTGTCTGCGACTGTAACTATTGATTGTAAAATCTGTTTACCTTAAAGCTAGGTTTTACTTCTCTGTGCACAGGGGCCACTCTGGCAAGTTGTCATCTTAATACAGCCGTTGGTTTAAGAAAAACTTAATTCAATTTAATGGAATATACATATCATTTGCATGTAACTAGTACATAAGAGTACAAAATTAAGTTAGAAGTTTAATATTTCAGGGAAAATATTATATCAGGTTTCTAATGAGATGCTTTTTAGAAAATGTTTTGCTTTGCTTCTATTCTGGTCATATCTATTTCTATTTTTCCATTTGGTTCCATAAATGCTTTAATATTAGCCTGATTTTGTATTTTTTTTCCGTATAGTTGTACTTCTAGATTAAGTAGGACATTTCACATTATTAAAATGTCCCTGCTCATTATTTTTATATCTTCCTCCGAATGTCCTCGATTACTCTCAGTAATGGCCGCTGCCCAGACTAATTCTTTAAGCAGAAGAAAATGACAGCTCACCAAGCAATGTTGCCTCAGTGAATTTATCAGACAGCAAACACTGCAAGTTTTCATATGTAAATGTTAAGGATTGGGTAATGAGAACATTTTTCTTTCAGTAATAATTAAAACGATTTTAAAAGGTAATAATTTTCTTTCAATTTCATTCTTAATTTAACTAATATATGTTGTTATTTTAAAAAAAGATTTAAATGCATGAAATAAATTAAATAAAAATAAAATAACTAAAGTAATTACAACCATTGAATTTTATATTCAAAACTCAAAGTATTTACACAAACTATACACAGACACACACTTTATGTGTATAACTATATATAACTGTGTTACATATATGATTATCCATGGTTTTACTTCCTAATGTATATATTTTCTGTGAGTTGTATGTTGGTAGAGAGATTTTCACTCACTGTATAACACAGGCTAAGCTGTAACTCACTCTGTATGTTAGGTTATTTACTAATGCTCTTGTATTTTATCTATGTAACTACAATATGTAGTATTGTAATATTTGTGTTCTAAATGTTGTACTAAAATACAATGTGTTCACAAATTCTTATGCATTATCTATATACACATATGGTTGGAGCATAAATTTTAAGATCAACTGTCTTCTTCAACTACTATCTACCAATTTTTAATACAAGATATCTCATTGAACCTGGAGCTCTCACTATCTCTTTTCTTTTCCTGAGAGTTAAGATTAAAGGTGACAGTTTTCTGTTCCTAAGGTTTATATTGTAGTTGTCTGTTTGTTTTGTTCTCATGTAAAGTCACTTTACAGACTAAGCTGTGTTCTCAGTCCTTTCCCCATATTATCAAAACTGGGTTTCATGATTTTTTTATTAATGAAATAATTACATATTTAAGAATTTCAAGATTCAAATACTTGACATAGTGTTTGAATAACAAGATTTCAGACCCATTTGGGTTTTAATCCCAGCTGGACCAATGAAAGGAAAAGACTACATATGCCTTGAGGACCTTAGTTCAACTGCTTTACATTTAGTATTTGGTGTAAAATGATGAGATGGTAGAATTAAACTCCTCTGCAAAATATAATGGATAATGTAGGTTCAATTCAGTTATGGGACCCATATCAATGCTACAGGAATTACAAGAATTATGACAGATGATGTTTAAGCCCTTGTATCAAAGAAAGTAAAAGGAAGGAGTCAGAATAAAAACGTGAGTATCAAGGCTCCGTAAGGATCTGAGTGGCTTTCTGCTTCATCCTTGCTCCTGGGATCACTTAGATAAGGCATCTCATAACCTTTCCCAAGGAAAGGTGAATACCCCTAAGTGTAAGGTGAAAATTGACTGGGGTACTTGGTTCCTTAACATTTGCCTCATTTAAAACTTGACTCCTGGGTCCCCAAAACATATATAGCAGAGGACTGCCTAGTCTGGCTGGGAGAAGATAAGCCTAATCCTGGATAGATTACAGGGCTCAGGGAGTGGGGAGGGCTGAGGAGATGGGGGGTCAGGACTTTCTCTTGGAAACAGCAGGGAGAAGGAATGAGAGGAGAAACTGTGGAGGGGAACCTCATAGGAAGAACAGCAATATTAACTAACCTGACCACCCTGAGCTTCCAGGGACAAAACCACCAAGCATAGACTACACATGGAGGGATCAATGGCGCCAGCTGCATATGTAGCAGAGAATGGCCTTATTAGACATTAATGGGAGGAGAGGCCCTTTGTCCTGTGGAGATTAGATGCCCCAGTGCAAGGGGTACACTAGAGATGAGAGGTAGAAACTGGGTGGGAGGATGGTGAGTACCCTCATAGATGCAAAGAGGAAGGGGGGATGGGATGAGTGGTTTGTGAAGGAAAAACCAGAGGGACAATATTTGAAAATGTAAACAATAAAACAACCAATTAAAAAAAAAAAAGAAAGAAAAACTTGCCTCGGAAGCCTAAATATGAGGATTTGTGCCTAGTCATATTGTTAGGCTCATGCTTATGCCTGAGAAATCTGCTCTCTTTTATAGGGATGTGAAAGAGGAGTTCGTCTAGGGGAGAGGGGAGATAGGAAGGAGGAACTGCTGTGGGGATGTAATGTACAAGAGAAAAACAGATCTGCTTACACAATTACAAAGTGTCTGCAACAAAGCTTGTGTGGAGAGGACTGTGTTAGCCATGAAGTCTGTCAAGTAATGATTCTGCAATTGTCTCATGATAAGTAAGCATGCCTTCTGAGGATTCTCACTGCTGCGTGCACACACTCTGATTTTTGTGGGCACAGGAAGTCATACGTGGCAAACGTTGGTGTGAACATGTATATTCCTTATGTGTCAGATTTGAGGACATACTAGTAGATCTTACAAACCACTATTTTAAATCTTTTTTTTTTGAGGCTGAAATAAAACTCTTGACCTCAAAAATACATGCACTCAATATAACATACACCTATTAAAGAAAAATTTTCTCAGGAATTTTTGTACTCAGAGAAATGATGCTGATAATTTTCTCTTAAAAGGCTGTGCTGTGCTTGTAGACAGGAGCCTAGCATGGCTTCCCTCTAAGAAGCCCAACAAGCAGCTGAAAGAGTCAGATGGAGATTCTAGTATCCAACCAATGGAAAGAAACTGGGGACCTCTGTGGTTGAATTGTGGAAATGCTGGAGAAGCAGAGGAAGAGGGTCATCCTGTAGAAGGACCAGCAGTCTCAACTAACCTAGACTCCTGAGATCTCTCACTGAGGCACAAACCAAGTAGCATACACCAGCTGATATGAGGCTCTGGACACATATATGGCACAAGACTGCTTGGTCTGGCCTCAAGAGTCTTGAAGCCCCGGTGAGTGAGGTATGGGTGGGAATATCTTCTTGGAGACAGAGGAGAGAAGGTATGGGATTGGAGGTGGAGGAGGAGGACATATGGGATGGGGAGTAGTCCAGAGCAGACCTGGAGGTGGATGGAGTCAGGACTGTGAAAAAGTGTTAAAGAATAAAAATAAATAAATTAAAAAAAAAAAGCTCCTGTTGACCAACACAGTTCAAATAGTATTAGATCATTTTGAAAAAGTTATTTTCATAATTAAATAAGGAATCTGAATTTCTTGAGAAAAAGTTTCTTCTTATACATTCCATTTTTTAAGTCTACTATATGTAATCTTCTCACTGCACATTCAATTAATTTAAAAGCAATGGCTTTGTCCTGCCCTACCAAAGACAAAATGAAATATAAAGAATTTCTATTAAAAATGCCACAAAAGAACACACACGGTATGTACTCACTGATAACTGGATATTAGTCAAAAAGAAGCTCAGAATACCCACGATACAACTCACAGACCATATGAAACCCAAGGGAAAAAAAAAGATCACACCAAAGTGTAGATGCTACAGTGCTACTCACTAGGGAGAAGAGAATGATCTCTGGGAAGTAGAGGGAGAGAGGGATCTGGGAGGTAGAGATAAGGGGAAGGGAAAAACGGGGCCAGTTCAGATATGGGAGGATATGGGAGAGAAGTACAGAGGGTCTGGAATTCAAAAGTAGGTGTGTGGCAGTGGGAGAGGGGGAACAGGGGAAAGCCCTAGAAAGTCCCAGATGCCAGGAACCCAAGAGGTTCCTAAGACCCAACAAGGAGAACTTTAACTGAAATAGCCAACAAAGAGGAGATAGACCCTGTAGACACCATATCCAGTGGATAGGCAGTTGAGGGATGGGACCACCCATCCACCTCAAAAATAGTAACCCAGGATTCTTCCTGTCAAAAGAAATGCAGAGACAAAGAGTAGAGCAGAAACTGAAGGAAAGGCTATCTAGAGACAGCTCCGCATAGGGATCCATCCCATCTGCTGACACCAATCCCAGACATTACTGCTGATGCTAAGAAGTGCTTACTGACAGGAGCCTAGGATAGCTGTCCCCTAAGAGGCTCTGCCACAGCTGGACAAATACAAATGCGGATGTACACAGCCAAACATTGGACTGAGCACAGCCACCTCAATGGAAGCGTTACGGCAAGGACTGTGGGAGCTAAAGGGGTTTGTAACTTCATAGGAAGAACAACAATATTAACCACCCAACACCCCAAAGCTCCCACAGACTAATCTACCATCCAAAGAGTACACAGAGGGTACCCATGGCTCCAGCAGGATATGTAGCAGAGGATGGCCTTATCTGGCATCACTGGGAGGGGAGCCCCTAGGTTCTGTGAAGGCTTGATGAGCCAAGATTGGGGAAGTCTAGGCTGCTGAGGCAGGAGTAGATGGGCTGGTGAGAGAGTACCCTCACAGAGGCAGGGGGAGGGAGGAGGGGTTAGGAGCTTGTGGAGGGGAAACTGGAAGAGGGATAACATTTGAAATGTAAAAAAATAAAATAAACCAATAAAAATTAAAAAAATTATCTTTGATCACCTATATAAACTCATTGTCCTTCCTGACATTAAATAAGCTTTGAGACACAGGATCTAAACATATAATCATGATTCTTGTATCTTCATAGCTGGTATGGATGGCTATACTACTAAGATTTGAATATACAGATTTTATCTGTTTTCTTTTTCTCCTTCAATAGGCTAGTCTGTGTCATTGCTAGTTTTAAACTGGCGTCAAGTAGCATGTGCTGTATGAAACTTCTATACAAACTAGTGGCTTTGCATTATCCTCGTGGGTCATAATCTGGAGCAGAATTTCATCTCCATACTTCTTTCTCCACTTTTTCTCCATTAAATTAATTATTGCATTGTCTGTAACATTTAAAATGTGATGGATTTTCTATCACTGTCCTCTCTCCCTGTATTCAGTAGAAGCTTATAACCATTGCTGTGATTTCAGCTTAGTAGTCAATTGTTAGATTACATTTTAGATCATCGACACTAGTGTCACTACTGAATGCTAAATTGTTCTAACAGTCTGAAAGTTCCATAATAATTGCATTGGGACTAATAATTGCATAGTTTTCTTTCCTCTTAACTTTAAAATATTATATTAACATTATACAAAAAATAGCTACTTAAAAATTGGGTACTAAATAGATAAATAGATTAGGACTAATTTCTTGATCATAAAATATAACTATATCCCTGTCATTCCTTTTCTCCTGCTTTAAGATACTATCACACAAAAGTATGAATTTTGAACACAATGTTCAGGAGAATGTGAGTTCAAAATTGCAGGACTACCCCTACAAAGTTACAGACTTCTTGCTGTGCCAAAACAAGGTCAAAGAGTACAGGGAATAGAATGCAAAAGACAGGTAGAAAACAAGACCAAATTAATTATTTTTATCAAAATACCAAATAACTCAAGTGACAGTTAATAGACTTTCAATGACATTGTATTCATTTATAAGGACAGAGTCCTCACAGCTTAACAAATTTTTAAAGGCCATACCTTTTTCTTTTTCTTTTTCTTCTTCTTTTACTTTTTCTTTTCCTTTTCTTTTCTTTTCTTTTTTTCTTTTTCTTTTCTTTTTATTTTTCTTTTGAGCATGATACCAGCCAATTCTGAGGCTGAAATGGGCTTATTTTTCCCAGTCTACTTTCATACCATTTTAAGTTAATGCTGTAAGATTGGCTGGGTCAGTGAAGACATAGTAATTTCATATACATGATTGCTAATTTCATAAAAAATACACACATTTAAACTTGCATAAAATAGGCTATAATAACATCCTTTTTGAAGCTCAGAAACTAGCACAGAAGTTTACTTAAAAAATAATGATATATAATATTGAAAAATTTTAGAACTATGATCATCAAAAATAACAGGTACATTTAAAAACTCTTAAAAATGTCTCATTAATTAAGGAAGACATAAGCTATTACTGATTTCTAAATCCTGCTTTTCACCATTTCTTTTTTTTTTTAATCAATCTTCAATCTTACTCAGAGAGATTCCCATCTGTTTAAGTTTATTGGTCATCACTAATGCTTTTCACCATTTCTAACATAAAGTGAGCATTCTTTTTTACCCCAGCATACATTTCTATAAATAGTCTGATTTAGAGAAATATTGCTTCCTTAGAGAATTATGTCAACATTCAGGCTAACTAATCATTGAAGGGATGAAATTAAATCCGGCTAAATAGAAGGGATCATTCACTGAAACATTCAATTAGGAAGTCAGCAGTAGATAATATATCACCAAGCTAGAGATTTTTTCTTGCTACTTTTAAAGTTAAATACCATTTACTCTATTAAATACTGAGAAACAACCATTAATAGTGGCAGTTTATAGGTTGCTGGTCTAGCTCAGTAGCTGCAAACTTTGCTAACATGCATGATTTCCAACATCAAAAACAAAAATAGAGTGTACGTGGAAATCCCACATATGGGACATTTGAAACAATTAAAATCATTATTATCATTTTCAGAAGTGTAATATGTGAAATTTAATTTAATAATATTTTTCTTAGTTCTGAGAATTTCATGTGTTTTGAACTTAATCAGTCATCTGCTCAAACTTTTCCATATTCCTGACTTTCCCTTTCCTACCCATCCAGCTTTCTGTCTTTTGACTAAAAAGAAAAAAAGCAAAAAGAACAACTACAATAAAAACAAAACCTGATGCCCAAATCATCTTAGATTTTCAGCCTTCCTCTTAAATGTGGTTAAGTCACCATTTAGTAGTATAATTTTAGCTAGGTTGTTATCCTTCAGCCTGAAACTTAGCAACTTAACACATGTCTATAGTGCCTAGACTGTATGGTAAGACTTCCTACCAAAGACCTTTGTCCAAACTGGAATTTGGCCTATCTTTGTCTTCCATTGGTCACTATCTATCTATCTATATCTATCTATCTATCTATCTATCTATCTATCTATCTATCTATCTATCTATCTATCTATCTATCTATCTAAAACCATTGTGAGTTCACAGTACAGCTTGAAGAGAGTGTCCTTGTAGTTACTCTAACAGTCTGTCCTCCTCTGACTCTTTCATTTTTACTTCTTCATCTTCTACAATGAGCCCTGAAACTTTGAAGAAGGAGCTGAGATATATCGCTTTCTCTTTGGGCTGAGTACAAACAGCCCCCTATTATCTTCACTGCTGCAAGTTATGGGTGCTCATATTGATCACTTTCTGCTTCAAATAGAAACTTGTGAAAATGTTAAGAGAAGCATACATCGATGGATGTAATTGTAAGTCCTTAGGAATTAATAGCTACTCTGGGTATTTAGCAATATAAGAGTAAGAAGTTTTCCATTATGCCTTATGACCCATCCAGAGACAGGTTCTTAGTCTGATAATGGTACCACATTTGTATTTTATCTTATGGGGAAAGTTTTAAATCCTATCAGATAGACTTTGGTAACTCCCATGACATTTGTGCCATTATACCAGTAGATTCATCTTTCCAGGATATTCATTGTAGCTCACAGGATACATAGGTGGGTATGATTGGTTAATATCTTTTTCCTCTGGTAGCTTGCATATCACCTTGCAGAACTATATAAGCAAACCAGTGGGAATGAAGTTTCCAGTTGAATATTAGCTTGATTTTTGTGTTTTATGATTCAAGTCTGTAGTGTCTTCAGTAACAGTGTGCTGTCTTCAAGTTACTGGTGCTAACCAATAACTTGAATATCACCCATGGACTAGAATGCTTGGGAAGTGAATACTATGGGATCTCGTTTGCCAAAAACTCAAAAAAATATTAACTAGTTTCTGACATGGGATTTTTATTTACTAGGTATACTATCTAGTAGAGGCATTGTTGCTTCACAAGAAAACTTCATTTAAAAGTTTTCTCTCTTTTTATTGAAAATATTCTTTCAATATTCATACACTATTCCTGGTTGCAATTTCCCCTCCTTCTACTCCTCCCAGTCCCTCCTAATCTCCTCTCCTGTCTAAATCATACTGTCTGTCTGTCTCACACAAGGAAGGAGCAGACATCTAAGATAGAATGTCAAAATAGAACAAAATAAGAATATAATATGATAAAACAAAAAAATCACATGAAATTTAGACAAGACAAACCAACAGAACAAAAATATCCTAGAGAAGGCACAAGAATTTTAACATTTTATGTATTCTCTCTCTCTCTCTCTCTCTCTCTCTCTCTCTCTCTCTCTCTCTCTCTCTCTCTCTCTCTCTCTCTCTTCCTCCTTGGATAAATATGGAGGCTTCTGCAGTAGTAGAATTACATATGACTTTTCAAATGGTGTTTCATGTTACTTGCTAATTACTGTATTAACTTTTGTAACCCCTTTATACCCTTCTCCACTACAATGTATCCTTTTCTGTTCCATTATTAATCTTTTAGTCTTTATATTAGTGTTTCTCAACCTGAGGGTCACAAGCCCTTAGGGTTGAATGGTCTTTTTACATGGATCACCCTAGACCATCCAGAAACATAGATATTGTCATTATGATTCATAATAGTAGCAAAATCGCAGTTAAGTAGTAGCTACAGAAATAATCTTATTGTTGTGGGGATCACTACAACATGAAGAACCCTTTATATACAGGTCAGAGCATTAGAAAAGTTGACAGCCACTGCTTTATATTAATTCCTTTTAAGTCTACTCCTTTTAAAGCCCCGCCCCCTACTGGTTAGAGTAGATTACAATGTACTGATCAATTCACTATTTCCTAAAAATAAGATGGAGCAAACAATTCAAAAAGCAAATAATATGCAGGGAGTTGTGTTCTTTGTATGGAATATTGTTCCAATCTATGAGGTAAATTCCAATTAAAAAGTATTCCAGAAACTAGCATAATTAATCTTTCAAATATATCAATAAGTTAAAATGCCACCAAGATAAATTACATATATTCAGTTATACGCTGTTGGGGCCCGAAAGCCCCTGGCATCTCATTCTCCATCTTGTCCCTAGGCCACCATCTATTAACTAACACTCTTGTTTCTTCCACTATCTTGCTTCCATTCCCGCAATTGACTCAAGACATTTTATGATAGGGGGCTTTCCAGATACCTTTCAATGAGTACAATCCTTTCCAGGCTTTGTACAATAAGGACACTCCTTTCCGGACATTTTACAATGGGGACATTCCATTTGTGTTAATGGGTTAATTATGATAATACCGGTTTGACCCATGCACCTGGGCAAATCCCTTTGTGGTCTGTAGCTTTAATAGCCCTTTGTTTCCCTAGAGTAGATTGAGACTTGAACAGAATTTGTGTCTTGTCTCCTTCCTTTGCATCTCCTGATCCCAAATTTGTTGTTATTGTTGCTCCCTTCCCTCCAGAACCCCATTTTTTAAGTCCTGCAGGTCGGGGCAATATGTCTAAATTATATCTAATGGTATTATTAAGTGCTTTTAAAGAAGGCAAAAATAAAATATTTTGTGCATCTAAAATATATATATGTATTAGTTTACTTGACTTGATATGTTTACATACAGAAACTATACAGACATATTGAATCAGTTCTACATCTTACAAATAAAATCAAACTTGCTTTTGTGCCCTTTAACTTCTTTCCAGGATGTTTTTTCCTTATGCGTCCTCACTGAGCTGAAATTTTTGTAAATTATCCCAGTGAGCCTTACTTCATACTTGAGACACTGACTTTCTAAGACTCTTAGTGTATCTATTCAGAGAAATTGCCTCTACATTAAGTTTAAATTAACTTTCATTTTATTCATACAATAATGAGGCTGTGAAGGAATCCTGTCCTTAGGAGCAGCTTCCACATCAGAATCATATTTTTTTTTCACTCCGTTTACTTCTAAATGTGCAATTTACCTAAAAAGGTTGAGAAAAGGGAACAATGATACAAGAATTGAGTAAAAGTTTTGGATGGCAATTCTCTGACCTAAGAAAGTTGAAATGAAATTTTGTAAACTATCTGCTACAAAATTGATATGTGTAAAATTTATATGAAACCAAAGTAGGCAAGTATTTGTCCAAAGGAAAGGCTAAGAGTGAGCAATTGTATTTGTAGAAAAATTGGGTTGTAAAGAATAGTGAAAATGTATTATAACTCACAATCCTGCTATTCCTGGAAAACCTTGAACTTCTGAACTTCCTCTTCCAGTTGGTGCAGATAGAATGGACATGCATAAGGCACAACTGGATTTTTCTTACATACCGTTTCCATAGAAAATTTCTTGTATCAGTGTCCCACGTCTTTACATAGTGTCAGACCTTTCAGAATCTGACACAAATCTCTGTTCAGAGAGTCAATATTGTTTTCCTCAGCTTAGTCTCCCACTGAGAGAACAGAAAAGGATGAAATATTGAAATTAGGATATTGAAAATGAGCCAAAATCTGTGTTAATTTAGTCAAGTTAACCTGTCTGTTTCATAAATCTTGTTTAAAATTAAATTCTTTACAAAAAATTAAAAAAACATTAAACCAGGGTGATGCTAAGTCTATGAACTTAAATTGTACTTGACATAAGCAAGATACTAATTGTAGTTCCTTGCTTTTTGCTTTGCTTTGAAGGTACACCATGCCATTAAGTTCTTTCATGCACCTTGCCCAAGCTACAAGCCAGTTTAATTTTTCCATATATTTGTTTCATTTTTTAATTTCATATACTTTTCTTTTTATTTTCATTGCATTGACTTCAGTATCCATGCCTTGAATATAGTTTACTCCTCACTTTTTGTGCCATTACATTGACTGACATTATACTGTCAATATTTCAATGAAGTTAAAAGAATTTAGATAGTTTATTTAGATAAAGACTGAGTTGAAAATGATAGAATACTAATAGAAAAAACTACTGCATCACCTTCAGGTTATGCAGGCATCCAATTAACTAGAACTTCCTACTTTTTCTAGCTTCTAAATTTTATTGGTAATAACACACATACACACACACACACACACACACGCACACACACACACAAAAGGGCACTTTTTAGTTTCACAAAAAGATAGTCCTTTGATAGATAAATTACCAGTGCCATCACCTTTCTCTTCAACTATGTTATGAGAAAAGTATGGGCAGTTCCAGAATAGAATAATAGTAGAAATATTTTTCTCCCAGAGATCTGAGATAATCCCAAGTTGATACACTTCTTAAGAATATTGCCATATACTTTATTTGCAGTACAATTTTATGAGATTAATTTTTATTGTTAATTCAGTCATGCTTCTCTTCCTGTAATATAGAAATGTTATTGTCCTATGATAGAAAGACAAGAATATTATAGTCCAAGGATTTTTATAAAGCTGATTAAAAATCCAATATAGTTAAATTCATAATTTGTGATTTGCCCTTGTGTGAATACAGCTGTCATCCAGCTGTGTCCCATGCAGCAGAGTAAAACAGAACTGATAGACACCAAGAACATTGAACTTGATGTGCCCTTCAGAATGCAAGTTACTTAGGACTGCATTTTTTTGCTATGTTCCCTTAGATTTCATACAGTAAATATAGAATGTGAAAACAACTGTTCTGTAAATTAAGCTGAAAATATTAGTGAACCATAGTAACGGCACTAATCTTTTTCCATGCCCCTACTGTGAATGAAGCCAGCAAAAATGATTACCCCAGACATCTATTTTGAACAGTACATACACTTAAAAATGGACTGATTAACAGCAAATTAAAAAATAATCTTGATAAAATTTCTCATAAATTTAAGTGGTAAATATACACATAAATGTGATATTTGTTATTGTCACATGGATACATAAAATAAAATAATTAAAATATTAGAATATGTTTAATAAATTAAAATTATGCATCATGAATTATAGTTATTAATTGATTTTATAAATAATATCCAGTATACATTTATTTGACTATGATATAACCTATAATAACATGTATTAGCATTAAATTTTTTTTTAATTACTTGCAGTTTCTTATAGTTCAATTACTGCCCCTTCTGGTCCCCCTTCCCATAGTTCTTCTTTCCATTCTGCCTTCTCCCCTGTCTTCATGAGGATGCCCAGTCCCACCACCAGACCACATGTCTCTCTAGATTTAGGCATGTCTTTTCTCACTGAGGCCAGAATAGGCAGTCCTCATACTGTATTGAGGGCTTTGGACCATCTTGTGTATGCTGCCTGGTTGGTGGATCAAATAAGTATATAATACCTATTATATACTTATTTGACCATAATATAACCTATAATAAAACTTATTAATATTCCTTTTTTTGTTGTTGTTGTTGTTGTTGTTTTTCGAGACAGGGTTTCTCTGTGTAGTCCTGGCAGTCCTGGAACTCACTCTGCAGACCAAGCTGGCCTTGAACTCAGAAATTGCCTGCCTCCCAAGTGCTGGGACTAAAGGCTTGCACCACCACTGCCCGGCAACATTACATTTCTTACATGACAGAAAAATCAATGTGGAAATGACCAAGAAACTCTGCATTAATCCAGTTTCCCTAGTATGACAAAGTCCTATGTAGGCTACTAGGGAAATAAAAGAAAAAAATCAAAAAGCTTTGCACAGCACTTGACCACAAATGCTATAAAACCATGCACTGTGCCAAATGTAGCAGCTGTATAGGTAGAAAGGTATATAGAGGCAACCAACAGTTGTCTTGATTAGTTGTGAGGCCCGCCCCACAAGAGGGGGTTATATATCTGGTACTATAACATGTACTAAATTCTATGGTTAAGGAAGTCAGAGAAACAAAAGGGGGTAAAATTAATAGTCATATTTGTCAAGGTGCCTTCTACATAGCTTATGTTTACATTCATAAATGTGTACTGTTACCTCAAACTTAGTTACAGAAACTTCTTGTTCAATAGGGAAGTGATTAATACAGACTTTAATAGTTGTTAAAAACTTTAACAATAAACAAATGTCTTTGCTCATTCTTAGATAATACAGATCTAGTTCAACACTGCTTTACCCCATTCAGAGGACTGGAAAGAATGTAAGAGCCACTAGAAGCTGGCACAAAGTACTGTGAGAGATGTAAAAAAACCAAACAAACTAAAAATCCTTTGGCAAAGATATGGCTGTTGCACATAAGCCTTCCTAGATGCTGTAGTTACTTTCATTAGTATATGTACACACACACACACATGCAGACACACACAGAGACTTAAACACACACCCTGCCACACACACAATTCACATCTGGGACTAAGACTATATGAAAATCCCCACCGTTGATTATAGGCTGTTTGACATGTACACACACCTTCTATTTACATAGGATCAGGAGGCTTAAACTCTATATTCAAGCTTACATAGCAAATCCTTTCCCAACTGAGATAACTCCCCAGCCCAGAATGCTAAATTGAAGTTAATTAAGTAATCTGTTGATACATGAATAGATCTAGATATCATTGGAACTATTTTTTTTTAAATTGGTGCATGGCATTAGGATTTTAAATACCACATTTATGTTTGTTGAGCTTGCAGTATACAGTCTTGAGGGAAGAGATAACCCAGTTCGTCTCACTAAGGTTTATGGGACTGAATTGTGCTGAGATTTTAACAGAACTTTATTGCTTCATGATACCACTTCCATGGCCTTGGCAATGATCTAATTCTCTTATACTCAAGAGAGGAAAGTTTAATAATGAGAGTCAGAGGTAGAGAAATTAGAGTCAGAAATCAGAATAGACTGAGACTCTCTAATTACTCAGGCATATTTATTTATTTACTTACTTTTTTAGCATTATTAGATCAATGGGTCTGAGGTCTCTGTAAAGGGATTAAGTGGTTAGATGAAGTCACATAGCAGTATGTTTTAATTAAATATGCATGCAATTAGTATGCTTTAAAATAGTTATTTATGCATGTGTTCATATAAACCGTAATTATGTTTATGTACAAACACTATTTGAAAGACTTTGAGAATACATGAGGATGGATTTTATTTTCAAGGATATCCAAAGCCATTTTTGTAGATAAAATATATTGAGAAAAGACAGCACAAACATATTTGTATCTCTACTAACAAATAAGGAATTTTTTAAAAAAAATTGGTACTGAAAAAATGAAAAACATTTGCTTAGATATTTGTGGTTCAACATAAAGAGTAAATGTCAAACTGAAACTTAAAGGCTATAAATACATCATCACGAGTTGTGATGTTTCCACTCTTGTCCTTCATGCTAGGTTTCTATGATATAGAGACAGTATGGTAATGGACATAAACAGTTATAAAAGTTAAGGTGAGCTTCTCAATTCCATCTTCACAGATGAAAGGAATTCTAGTCCAACCTTTCTGAATGGTGTAAGATGACCCTTTGCTTTAAGGTTATACATAGGCCTAAGAAACAGCTCTAATGAAAAGGGAGCCACTGAAGGCTATCCAACACAATTGTCTAAAGATGACTCCATCTCACCACCCACAGGGAAAATTCTGGTGGACATATCATTCCTAGCATTCTTCAGATTTTTGGGCATTCATTGTAGCAATATAATACAACAGTCTTCTTTCTGCACATTCCTATGTTTATTGTATGTGGAGATTTCTTTTATTGTTAATTTTTGTATTCTATATTTCTGTACATTAATCTCAAGGAAAATCACTGAGAAATGTCTCAAAATTTTTCTCAAAGCTTCTTCCTTGGGGACACAAATGGCATGAGTTGATTCTAAAGTAAAGCATTTTTATTTTATTTTAAAGAAAATTTGTAGTAAACACTGAAAGATAAAAAAAAGAAAAAATGTTTTGGTATGTCTGCTGATGAAAAAGAACACACTCCATCAATGGAATGATATTATGATAAAATCTCAATTATCAAAGTTATTAAATATATATATGTACATGTATACATATATATATATGTATATATACACACATACATCAACTAAAAACAAAGAAAACTTGTGCAAATAGTCCAAAGACAGCAAGTAGAAAAATATTAGTCTATTTGTATCAAAATTATAGGGCTATTACTTGTAATTTAGCCATGGTTAAAGTACCTGCTGATACCCATATGCATCCTTGCATGTTGTGTTTAACCTTTGTTGATTAGCAAAAGAGTCCAGTTTTGATGTTTAGCGAAACCAACATTTGGCAATACTAAAATTTACTCAGAGTATTAAGTGAGTTATTGTTCTATTTTATTTTTGAAGGACTAAAGGTTTTTTCTGTCTTTTATGCATGCCTTTATCTCTCTTTGTCTTTGATGTCAGAGGTAGTGGTGGCAATGTGTTGGGGTTTCTTTTTTTGTTGTTATTTGGTTGGTTTTTGTTACTATCTCAGTACAAATTTTCTTTTATTTTTGGTGTGGGGTGTTCAATTTACAGGCACTTATTGTTTTACTGACAGAAATATTCATTTATCTCTGTAAATTCCAAATAATAATTCTATGACAGGGATAATTTTAAAAGACTCATTATAACATACCATGAAATTTTTCATTCAATCTGCTAGTGTGGTCTTTTTTCATTACATTTTATTTTTTTTCATTTTGTAGCATACTATCTAAAAGGCATTGATAGCAATTTTTATAGTTCAAGTATTATTAAAAGGTAATAAGCTTTTAGATTTCTATACACCCATAGCTAATTCTTTGAGCTACATTACTAGGAAACATTCGTCCCATTCTCCACTCAGCTTAATTGTATGTTCTGTATTAACAGCCAATGCATTTGAACCCTTTAAGGTGTCTTCGTTTTAACTCTTATGTATTATATTGCTGTGATAAGAATGCAGGGTCAAAAGCAACTTGGGAAAAAAGGGTTTTCTTCAACTTACAGTTCCATATCCTGGAACATTACTATGGGATCAGGGCAGGAACTCAAACATGTTAGGAACCTGGAGGCAGGAGCTGATGTACATGCCATGGAGGAGAGTTGCTTAGAAGTTTGGACCCCATAGCTTTCTGATCCTGCCTACTTACATCATCTAAGACCACCAACTCAGATGTGGTATCATCTGCAGTGAGAAGGGACCTCCCAGATCAATTAGAAATCAAGAGAAAGCACCAAAGGTTTGCAAACGGGACAGTGTTGTAGGGCCAATTTCTCCATTCATATTCCCTAATCCCAAACAACTCTAGCTAGTTTCAGCATAACATAAAACCATGTATAATAATATGTAGCTTTCCAATTATTTCACTGGCTATTCATTTTATATATTTTATTAATTTTTATTAATCATTCCATTCATTTACATCTCAAATGATTCCCCACTTCCTGGTTACCCATCTGCCAATCCCCTACTTCACATCTACCATCCCATTTGCCTGTATGAGGGTGCTCACCTACCCATCCTCCCTCTCCTGCCCCATGGCTCCAGCCTCCCTCTATGCTGGAGCATCAAACCTCCCAAGGATCAAGGGCCTCCTCCTCCCATTGCTGTCAAACAAGGCCATCCTCTGCTACATATGTATCTGGAGCCCTGGAGCCCTCCAGGCACACTCTTTAATTGGTGGTGTAGCCTATGGGAGAACTGGGTGATCAGGGCAGCCTACTTTGTTCTTCCAGTGGGGTTGCCATTCCCCTCTGCACCTACAGTCCCTCTGCTCCACCACCAGGTTCCCTGAGCTTAGTTTGATGGTCGGCTCAAAACACCCACATCTGCATTGGTCAGTTGCTGGCACAACCTCCCAAGGAACAGCCACACCAAGTTCCAAGTTCCAGTCAGCAAGAACCTCTTGACTACTACAACAGTGTTGGGTGTGGTATCTGCAGACATGATGAGTCCCCAGGTGGGGCAGTCCCTGGATGGCTCTTCCTTCAGTCTCTGTTTCATTTTTTGTCCCTCTTCTTCCTTTGGATAGGAACATTTCTGGGTTAAAAATTTTGAAATGGGTGTATGACCCCATTCCTTGCTGGGGGCCATGTCTATCTACTGGAAGTGGTCTCTGCAGATTCTAACTTCCCCTTCTCTGTACATTTCAGCTAAAGTCATTCCTGTTGAGTCCTGGGAGCCTCACGTTTTCCTGGTGTCTCGGACCTTCCAGTGGCTATCCTCAGTTCCTCATCCCCCTGTTACATATTTTTGTTTGATTTCTTGACCCTCTGTACCTCTCTCACATTCCCTCCAGTTCCTGATACTGCCCCCTTTATTTCCTCCCTCTCCTCTTTCCCTCCCTGGCCTGCCTCTCCATCCACCTCCCACAATCCACTTCACCCCTCATTGAAGAGCTGAAGCATTCACACTCTGGTCTTCCTTCCTTCTAAGCTTCTTATGGTCTATATGTTTTATCATGGGCATTGTGAGCTTTTGGGCTAATATCGACTTATCAGTGAGTACATACCATGTGTGTTTTTTTTTTTTTTGTGTCTGAGTTACCTCACTTATGATTTTCTAGTTCCATCCATTTGCCTGCGAATTTCATGAAGTCATTGTTTTTAATAGCTAAGTAGTACTCCATAGTGTAAATGTACCATTTTTTTTGGTTCTTTTTATTGTTGTTGTTGTTGTTGTTAGATATTTTCTTTATTTACATGTCATATGATATCTCCTTTCCCAGTTTCCCCTCCAAAACAAACAAACAAAAAAACCAAACAAACCAAAAAACAACAAGAACAAACCCCTGTTCCCTCCCCCAATCCCTCCCCCTGCTTGCCACCCCATCCTCTCTCCTGCTTACTGGTCCTGGCATTCCCCTACACTGGGGCATAGAACCATCACAGGGCCAAGGGCCTCTCCTCCCATTCATGACCGAGTTGGCCATCCTCTACTATACATATGCTGCTGCAGCCATTAGACCATATGTATTGTACTCATTCATCTGTTGAGGGACACAAAACAAACCTCAACAGATACAAGAACATTGAATTAATCCCATGTATTCTATTGGACCACCACAGACTAAGGCTGGTCTTCAAAAGCAACAAAAACAACAGAAAGCCCATGTGAGCTGAACAACTATCTACTCAATGATAACTTGGTCAGGGAAGAAATAAATAAAACTTTAGAATTCAATGAAATGAAGGCACAACACATACAAACTTATGGGACACAATGAAAGCAGTGCTAAGAGGAAAAGTCATAGCCTTGAGTGCCTTCATAAAGAAATTGTAGAGATCATACACTAGCAGTTTAACAGCTCATCTAAAGGCTCTAGAACAAAAAGAAGCAATTATACCCAAGAGAAGCAGATGACAGGAAATAATATTTTTATTCTTAACCCTTTGTTATCACTTTCAGCAAATAATATGATCCACATTTTGCTAATATATTCTTACTTTATGATCCTCTCCACATCTTGGTTATTCATAAAATATTTCAAACATTTTCCTGGTGAATACATATTATGATGATCTGGGACTTGTTTTCTTTTACATTGCTATTATTTTAGGTATACTGACTGTTTTAGTCAGTGTTTCTATTCCTGGACGAAACATCATAACCATGAAGCAAGTTAGGGAGGAAAAGAGTTTTTAAGATTACACTTCTACACTGCTGTTCATTACCAAAGGAAGTCAGGACTGGAACTCAAGCAAGTCAGGAAGCAGGAGCTGATGCAGAGGCCATGGACGTCGGATGTTACTTACTGGCTTGCTTCCCTTGGCTTGCTCAGCTTGTTATCTTATAGAACCCAAGACTTCCAGCCCAGGGATGGCACCACCCACAATGGGCCCTTGATCACTAATTGAGAAAATGCCTTACAGCTAGATCTCATGGAGGCATTTCCTCACCTGAAACTCCTTTCTCTGTGATAACTCCAGCTTATGTCAAGTTTACACACAAAACCAGCCAGTACACTGATATTTAAGAACATCTATATTTCAGCAACTTAATCAATAAAGTACATTAGTATTCTTTGTGTTCCATGTAGTAATTTCTCATCACATTTCTCCATCTTTTTGGGTCTTAATTTTCCCTGAGGCATAGTTTTGAAATTAAGCTAATCAGTAAATTCTTAGGTGATCTCTCTCTCTCCTCCCTCTCTCCCCCTCCCCCTCCTCTTTCCAGATATACACAAACATATATATGATATGTACATACATATCATATATAAATATGATATATATATATATATATATATATATATCAAAAAAAGAGTTACATGTCTTACTTTAACTCAAATGTAGGAATCATTTTGTCCTAGGGCAGAGCCACATAAAATCCAAAATAAGTTGAAATGTAAGCATCTCACCAGATAGCCAAGTTAAGAGCACTTAGGAAAAGTCTTGAAGAAGGTTGCTACTCCAGTGAGCAAAGAGATTATAAGAAACTTAAAAAAATTAGACCTTCTTACTGAAATGGAAAAATGTTTTGTTGGTCTAGACATGCTATCAAAGAAGTTACAATACTCCCTTAAGCGAAACTCTAATACATATAGAGGCAGGCCATATATCTTCAGTTCTATGACATTTGAAATAGGTGAGGAACCTTCACAAAACCTGAGGCTTGCTGAAGTTGGTTTATGAATTTGAAAAAAAATTTCTATCTATTATATCAGGATTCAAGGTTGAAGCTTTCATAAATTATACAGAAAATACAGACAACATAATAATGAGCATGGCTACAGTATGAATGATATATTCAATACATATTAAATTTCCTCATATAGGAAATAAATATATGACTTTCAGAGGCAAATAAAATCCAATGCCTGACATTAAAATTTCAAAGGATAAGCTTACATGATTACCAGTCACAAACAGAGCCAAAACATTTAAGAGGAAGCCAATATTTACTTCTCATTCCAAACATCCTGAGGTTATTAAAGATTTTATCAATTCTACTTTGCCTGAGGTCCATGAAAGGAACACCAGACACCAGATTTACATATGTTACTGATGTCTATGCATTTGTCAAATCTCCCTTGTTATGATGAAATATTCTCAATAATCAACTCAAAATAACTGCTCTACAGTTGTTTCTGTTCATTCATAGTTTCAGTGTGATGAAGTGATCAACTGTACTTTTTAAAATTTTTTATTGATTATTTTGATTATTTACATTTCAAATGTTATCTCCTTTCCCAGTTTCCCCAGTGAAAACCCCACACTCCACACCCTCCCCTGTCTTCTAAGAGGGTGCTCCCCTACACACCCACCACCCTAGAATTTCCCTCTGCTGTGGCATTAAGCCTTCACAGAACCAAATGCATCCCCTCCCTTTGATGCAAGACAAGGCTATCCTCTGCTACATATTCAGCTAGAGCCATAGGTCCCTCTATGTGTATTGTTTGATTAGTAGTTTAGTAACCCTCGGAGCTGTGGGGAGTTTGGCTGATTGCTATTGGTGTTCTTCTTATGGGGTTGCAAACCCCTTCAGCTCCTTCAGTCTTTCCCTGAACTCCTCCACTGGGGTCCCCCTGCTCAGTCCAATATTTGATTGCAAGCATCTGCATCTGTATCAGTAAGACTGTGGCCAAACCTCCCAGGAGACATCCATATCAAGCTCCTGTCAGCAAGGACTTCTTGGCATCAGCAATAGTGTCTGGGTTTGGTGGCTGGATATGGGATGGATGCACAGGCGGGGCAGTCTCTGAATGGCTTTTCCTTCAGTCTCTGCTCCATTCTTTGTCCCTTTAATTCTTTAGACAAGAGCAATTCTGGTTTAAAATTTTGAGAACTGTGGGTGGCCCCATCTCTCAATGGAGGGTGCTGTGCCTAACCTCTGGATATGGTCTCTACAGGTTCTCTCTCCCCATTGTTGGGTATTTCAGCTAATGTCATCCCCATTGGGTCCTGGGAGCCTCTTGTTTTCCTAGCATCTGGGATTTGCTGGTGGCTATACCGTTTGCCACCTCTAATTGCTTCACACCTCTGTTCAATTTCCTGACCCTCTGTATATCTTCCTGTCATCTCACACCTGATCCTGTTCCTCCTTTATTTCCTCTCCCATTCCTCTTTTCCTCCCAATCAGAGAGAGGGCTAAATATACAAAGAACTCAATAAATTAGACTCCAGAGAGCCAAATAGCCCTATTAAAAATGGAGTACAGAGCTAAACACAGAATTCTCAAGGAGGAATCTCACATGGCTGAGAAGCACTTAAAGAAATGTTCAACATCCTTAGTCATCAGGGAAATGCAAAGCCAAACAATCCTGAGATTTCACTTCACACCAGTCAGGATGGCTAAGAAAATAAACTCAAGTAACAGCGGATGCTGGAAAGGATGTGGAGAAAGAGGAACACTCCTCCATTGCTGGGTGGGATTGTAATATGGTACAACCACTTTGGAAATCAGTCTGGAGGTTCTTGAGAAAATTGAACATAATACTACCAGAGGACCCAGCTATACCCCTCCTGGGCATATACCCAAAAGATGCTCCAACATATAACAAGGACACATGCTCCACTATGTTCATAGCAGCCTTATTTATAATAGCCAGAAGCTGGAAAGAACTCAGATGTCCTTCAACAGAGGAATGGATACAGAAATGTGGTACATTTACACCATGGAGTACTACTCAGCTATTAAAAACAATGACTTCATGAAATTCGCAGGCAAATGGATGGAACTTGAAAGTATCATCCTGAGTGAGGTAACCCAGACACAAAAGAACACACATGGTATATACTCACTGATAAGTGGATATTAGGAAAAAAGCTCAGAATACCCATGATAAAACTTCCAGGCCATATGAAAGTCAAGAAGATGGAAGAACAAAGTGTGGATGCCTCAGTCCTACTTAGAAGAGATAACAAAATGATCACTTGTTCTTGAGCCTTTGGTTGCTGCTAAATATATGCATGTCCAGAAAGAAGTCAAAAACAAACAAACTAAAAACAGGTAGAGGGAAACAGGTATACAAATATTCAAAGAGTTACTTCAGCTTCCCAATAATGTTATCTAAGGAATGCCTATTGTTAGTTTCCTGCCAAGATGATGCATTGTATTAGGGAGGATATTGGCAAACTTATTGAGAAACAGCCTGGAAAACTTTTGCCATACTAAATCCCACAAGGACATTTATGACCATCCAGGAGAATTCAAGATATCTAAATTACTCTAAATGGGTAATGTTGAAGATTTCAGTACATCAAAGGCAGAGATAAGAGTCAACTAGGTAAAAGTAGGAAGAACCAAAGGAAAAACATCTGAAGATTCAATTGAATTCAACCCATAAAACAACTGATAAGGCATAGCCAAGAATTGAGATGTCTGCCTCCAATTGGAAAGAACTTGGGTAAAATACTACGAAGCATCCTCATCTTCTTTAATGTATCTTTTGTGAAAGTGGCAATTAAAGTCACAAACACATTTTTTTTACTGTTTTCACAAATTGTCACAGACATATCACCCTTCAGAGAATACTTCTTTTATATCATTTCCTTTATATTTTGTGAGTAATTAAATTTGAGTCTACATCTTCTGCCAGTAAAAAGATTATATATTCAGATGAACATTGACAATTCTATTTATATACTATTTTATAAATTGTAGTATGTACATTTTCATGTGCATGTTACAATAATTTTAAAATGTAATTTTATATTATTACAGACAATATGCTCAAATTCAGGTTAAGCAAAGCTTAGTTTGCCAAGAGAAGAAAATAATTAAGTGACTCACTTTACTCTTCATTGTTTATTGTCTTATCCTACAACCAATAACAATATTTCTAAAATATGATTTCACAGAATTTAGTTTTATTTTTTTTGTATGTAGTGTTATTCAGACTTTTTATCACTGCACAACATTTCTGATATAAATCATGTGAAGTGTTACGTTTAACTAATTTCACCGGAAAATTAAAATGGTTCCAGTACACAGTTCTTTGCTCTGTTGATTCATGATGTAATGGTGTTGCAGATCATCATGGTAGCTGTAATAGGTTGCCAAGACTACTTGCCTCATATTAATAGCAAACAGAAAAAACAATGGCACTGGAACACTTTCTATCTCTTCCCCCCTTATTCTGTCAATTCAGGCTCAAGGTCATTTGCTTTCAGATGTAATCAAAGACTTTTGTTACTGAAAGTCACCGATGGTTCTCAATTCAATCTAGCTGCCAATCAAATTAACTATTAAATTTCTATCTTGTTTAGAAAGGTTAGTAGTTCCTAATATTGACATGCTAACTAAACTAGTTATTTGGTAACTAACTAAATAAATAAACCTAAAAAACTCTATTGGTTGATTTAAAAAAAATAGTCCTTTATTAGAATGGCCAAGTTAAAGGTACCCATAATACCAACAAAATGTCTCAAAAGTATCTAATAGTTGATTCTAGTGAAAAAGATAAAAAGGCACCAGGTTTTTCAAGACAGTGTTTGCTGAGTATAAGAATTTTAACACAAACCTTTTAGACACAAATCTTAATCAAATGCTATGGTGTATTGAATACCATATCCTGACACTAATTGATCAGGGCCATAGACCAGACTTGGGAACTGGCTGTGACATTAAGTTAAGATCTTACAGGGCTTTTAAGCCTAAAATCCACAAACATCTGTGCCAAGTTATTCCATCACTCACGATTTAGGAATAGCAGCTTTCCTTAGAAACGTGTCTTTGTGGTACACTTATCGGGTTCCCATTGTTGGGGTATTCACCTGTGGGAGGGGACTTGCCTTGCCTAACCTTTATGACTTACTTGCAAACCAGGATGTCAGTACACAGGGAGCTCTTAGGAACTTATATTTTACTAGACTCCTACTCAAAATGGAAGACTTTTTTCAAACAGCTTTTTAAATTGGTGCAGGTGTTCCTATTTTTGGAGGGGGGGGTAAATCCCAGGGGTAGCTTATAAAAGTCAAAACCATAAAAGCTTATACATAGGTTCAGAAAGTGCGACCTTTCTGTTGGTTCAATCCAAGCTTATTGTGGTTAACTATACAAATCAGTTTTCATTGACTACTATCATGATTGGTTTTCAAGAACACCAAAGCACAGAACATCCTAGCAACAGCTGTAAGAGCACATGAGAATATGTCCTTATGATATGTGTAACAGCACAAAATGCCTGGCTAGACAGGTTACAGTTATGTAGGCCTTAACATTTCACCTAGGCCTGAACACTTTACCTAGGCCTTAACAATATTGAAGTTTCTAACTAAACTAAACACACTTTTCCTTTAAAGACTCAGGGTTATGTTTTGGTTAAATATGAATGTTTTATTTATTCAGTATAATAATGGAATAAATAGTCCAAGAATACTCATCAATCCTTTCTCATGGAGACTGAAAGTATTACACACATATCATGGATAGAATTTAGTAAAATAAAATATTCAGTTTCTACATAATGAAAGTTCATTATGTAGAATTACATTCATAATCCTCAAAATGTTAAGTGACAACTCACACATTTATCTGCAGAGATGCAGATATCCAATGCCTATGGATAATTCAGTCATCTTAATCTTAAACATGTAATAGCCTTTTGATATCTTTTCAGTTACTTTATGTGGAAAAGAAGAAATAACAAATATTCCAGATTTTTACTGTCTGCATGTGTATATTAATCTTTTATGAGTTTTTACTTGCAACACATATAAATTAGAACCAGAGCTGTCCATATTTCTTCCAGATATCTGTCCAAATACTTACCTGTACAAATATTAGAAAGCTTACAAAGAATATGGAAAATATTCAGCAATTAGTTATAATTTAATTCAATTTCTCACTGCATACTTCTCAAAGAAGTAGTATATTTTATCCAATAGGCAGGGAAAGAAAAGGAAAGGTGAGAGTGTGGTGAGAGGAGAAAGTTGTGGGAAAAAGAAACCTTACAAATTTCCATCTAAGAATCAAAATGATAGCCTTGGTAGTCTTCATGTGTGTAGTAAAATTACTTACTTCTCCCATTCGTTTCTTATCGATAGATAATCCATTTGCATGATTATTGTTCTTCATGACTTTAATATGTGTTGTTTCCAGTCTCACACCAGATGAAGAGCTATGAGTCATTGTTAGCTCATGAAATGAGACTAATTTGTCTGCAAGGATAAGCCCTCTGATAGATTATCCTGCCCTAATATGCTTAGATAAACATATATTTGTATGGACAACTCTTAATAGACTCAGTAGGTTATAACAATAATTTCACAGAAACAGGTCATGATTTTGATAGGGAATGGGAGCAAGGAAGAAGTTAAATGGAGAAAGCAAGGGAATAATTATGTAAATATTTAAATTTCAACACAAGAAATAATTTAAAGTTATGGTTATTAGTTACAAAAGAGTATGTATATTAATATGATCTTATCATTTGATTAAAATGATGAATTCATATTAATTTTTCCACAATAAAAATTAAATTTATATTAAAAAGTAGTCTACCAATTTAACACTTGGAGCTCAGAGATAACACTAAGTAACTAATGCTGCTTCTTGACTTGGCCCTGGGCTCCTTGGTTAAAATATCAAGGTACTAAACAATGTCAAGGCAAAAAAATACCATTTTAATAATTAAGAGATTGTGTATGACTGCTGACTTAGAAAAATAATCAAATCAGACCAGTGGGACCCAGGTACCCAGGAACTTCATCCAACCAGTGGCACAGGTTACTTCCTGTCTGGGCCAGTGCCTTAAGCATATGTTGAGTGCCAACTCCACAGCCAGTCCCAGAACACCCAGAGGAAACTCCACTCCCAGGTGCTCTTACACTCCCAGAATCATAGAATCAGAAGTGAGGAAGAGACATCACCCCCAACACTGAGAGTAACTGGGACCAGCAGGACCCAGGGATCCGGGAACTCCATACAATCAGTGGCACAGGTTCCTTCATGTCAGGGTCAGTGCCCTGAGCAGACTTTGGGCTTGAAATCCACAGCTAGTCCCACAACACTCAGAGGAAACTCCACTCCCAGCGGCTCTAACACACTCAGGATTATAGGGTCAGAGGTGTTCTGAGCAGATTTGAGCTCTAACTCTAAAGCCAGTCCCACCACACCCAGAAGAAGCTCCACTCCCAGGCACTCTTACAGCACCAGGACCAAAGGATCTCAGGATCACAGATCTCAGGAGCTTGGTCACACCAGGACCTCAGGATCTCCGAGGCAGCTTGACTACCAGGAGCTCTGACACACTCAGGATCTCAGGATCACAGGATCCTAGAATAACAGGATCACAGAGACAGCTGAACTCTGAGGAGTTCTGACACAACCAGGATCACTTAAAGGACATACTCCAGTCAGATATAGAAAGGGCAGGTAGCACTAGAGATAATCTAATGGCAGGAGGCAAGCATAAGAACATAAGCAAGAGAAACCAAGATTACCTGGCATGATCAGAAACCAATTCTCCCACCATAGCAAGTCCTGGATACACCATCACACAGGAAAAGCAATATTCGTATCTAAAATCACTTCTCATGATGATGATAGAAGGCTTTAAGAAGGACATAAATAACTCCCTTAAAGAAATACAGGACAGGGGCTGGAGAAATGGACTGAGTACAGGATCTCCAATGAAAGAGCTAGAAAAAGGACCCAAGGAGCTGAGGGGGTTTGCAGCCCCATAAGAGGAACAACAATATGAACTAAATAGTACCCTCAGAGCTCCCAGGGAATAAACAACCAACCAAAGAGTACACATGGTGAGACTCATGGCTCCAGCTGCATAATATAGCAGAAGATGGCCTAGTCAGTCATCAATGGGAGAAGAGGCCCTTGATCCTGTGAAGGATCTATGTCCCAATTTAGGGGAGTGGCAGGGCCAAGAAATGGGAGTGGGTGAGTTGGTGAGCAGTGGGAGAAGAGAATAGGTTTTTTTTCGGAGGGGAAACCGGGAAAGGGGATATCATTTGAAAAAGAAATAAAGTAAATATATAATTTAAAAAAAGAGCACAGACTGATCTTCCAAAGGTATTGAGTTCAAATCTCAATAACTAAATGGTGGCTCACAACCATCCATAATGAGATCTGATGCCCTCTTCTTGTGCATCTGAAGACAATTATAGTGTACTTAGATATAATAATAATAAATAAATTTAAAAAACAAGAAAAACAGGAAAACACAGGTAAACAGCCAGACGTCCTTAAAGAGGAAACAAAAAAATCCCTTAAAGAATTACAGGAAAACACAGGGAATCAGGAGAAGGAAATGAACAAAACCACCCAAGACCTAAAATTTGAAATAGAAACAATAAAGAAATCACAAAGGGAGACAACTCTGGAGTTAGAAAGCCTAATAAAGAGAACACTAGTCATAGTTACAAGCATCACAAACAGAATACAAGAGATAGAAGAGAAAATCCCAGGAACAGAAGACACCATAGAAAACATTGACACAACAGTCAAAGAAAGTGCAAAAAGCAAAAAGCTCCTAACCCAAAACATCCAGGAAATCCAGAACACAATGACAAGACTAAACCTAAGGATAATAGATATAGAAGAATGTGAAGATTCCCAACATAAAGGGCCAGTAAATATCTTCAACAAAATTATAGAAGGAAACTTCCCTAACCTAAAGAAAGGAATGACCATGAACATACAAGAAGCCTGCAGAACTCCAAATAGACTGGACCAGGAAAAAGCAAAATTCCTCCTGTCACATAATAATCAAAACACCAAATGCACTAAACAAAGAAAGAATATTAAGAGTAGGAAGGGAAAAAGGTCAAATAATATATAAAGGCAGATCTATCAGAATTACAACAGACTTCTTACCAGAGACTATGAAAGATACTGAGCAGATGTCATACAGACCCTATGAGAAGACAAATGCCAGCCCAGGCTACTATACACAGAAAAACTCTCAATTACCATAGATGTAGGAAACAAGATATTCCATGACAAAACAAAATTTACACAAATCTTTCCACAAATCCAGCCCTACAAAGGATAATAGATGGAAAACAGCAACACAAGGAGGGAAACTACCCTCTAGAAAAAGCAAGAAAGTACTCTTTCAACAAACCCAAATAAGAGAGCCACACAAGCATAATTGAACCTCTAGCAACAAAAATAACATGAAGTAACAATCACTTTTCCTTAATATTTCTTACCATCATTGGACTCATTTCCCCCCAAAAGACATAGACTAACAGACTGGATATGTAAACAGGACCCAACATTTTGTTGCCTACAAGAAACACACCTCAGTGACAAAGGCAGACACTAACTCAGAGTAAAAGACTGGAAAAACTTTTCCAAGCAAAAGGTCACCCCCCAAAAAAAAAACTAGCTGGAGTAGCCATTCTAAGATAGAATAAAATCAACTTTCAATCAAAAGTTATCAAAAAAGATAAGGAAGGACACTTCATACTGATCAAAGGAAAAAATCTACCAATATGAACTCTCACTTCTGAATATATATGCTCAAAATTCAAGGACACCCACATTCAAAAAAGAAACTTTACTAAAGCTCAAAACACACATTGTACCTCACACAATAATAGTGGAAAACTTCAACACCCCACTCAGCAATGAACAGATCATGGTAACACAAACTAAATAGAGACACAGTGAAACTAACACAAGCTATAAATCAAATGGCTCTTACAGTTATTTATAGAACATTTTATCCTAAAGCAAAAGAATATACTTTCTTCTCAGCACCTCACTGTACCTTCTCCAAACTGACTGTATAATTGGTCACAAAACAGACCTCAACAGATACAAGAAGACTGAAATAATCCCATGCACCTTATCAGATCACCATGAACTAAGGCTGATCTTAAAAATCAACAAAAACATTGGAAAGCACACATACACAAGGAAACTGAATAATGCTCTACTCAATGATAACTTGGTGAAGGAAGAAATAAAGAAAGAAATTAAAGGCTATTTAGAATTTAATGAAAATGAAGACACATCATACCCAAACTTATGGGACACAATGAAAGCAGTGGAAAGAGGAAAACTCATAGTTTTAAATTCTTCAAAAAAGAAACTGAAGAGAGCTTTGACCAGTAGCTTGACAACACACCTGAAAGCTCTAGAACAAAAAGAAGCAAATACACCCAAGAGGAGTAGACCACAGGAAATATTCAACTCAGGGCTAAAATCAACCAAACAGAAACAAAAAGAAATACACAAAGAATCAACAAAACCAGAAGTTGGTTCTTTGAGAAAATAACAAAATAGATAAACCCAGACTGACCAGAGGGCACAGAGACAGTATCCAAACTAATAAAATCAGAAATGAGAAGGGAGACATAACAATGAACTATTTCTTAAAATAATTATTGTGCTTGTTGAGTATTAACAGTTGAAAATATTAGAATCATGTTCTACAAACATCAGAGAAATATTGATAATTTTTCTCACTGCACTTGATATTAGCATTTTCTTAATGTTTAACTTCAAAGAATTTTTGCTATTTTGAAAATTTAATCTATACTTAGTGATAAAATAATTTCTCTCCTATAAACACTGATAATCTTTTTTAAGTAAACTTATTGTTAGATAATGTACACAAATATATAATGCATTTTAAATACTCTCTCACTATGTCAAGTGGTATATAAGAGCTTTTGAATATATTCCTTAATGATTCATTTTTAATATTTTATGCTCTTTTACTTTGTTTAACTCCCAAAGAATATTTTGTATGTTCTGAAACAATTTAGTATTCAACATTAGATATAGGATCTTCAGTTGTGGATAGCATTAAATATTCACTAATGATATTTTTAGGGAATGGAAGGATATGAATATAAAATCTGAACAAATTTTTATGTGTTATTTGATTCACAAAATACTCAATATTATTAATATGTTTGATGTATGCAATGCATTTAAATAATGAAAAATTTAAGGAAAAAAAGGTAATCTCTTCAATGGATAGAGGGAAGAGTGGAAGAAGGGTAGCAAGGTTTCTTCTATGTTGTAGAAAGAGTGTGGAAGTTTCCCTTCTAACACAATGGGATCTAAGTAGAGTTTCCTATGTGCTTTTCTTGAGAAAATAATTTTAACATCTATAAAAAGTGTATTATCCCCCACCTCTCCTCTCACCCAGATCCACTACCTGCCTCATCTTCATCTTCCCTCAGACAAGAGCAAACCTCCCACGGACATCAACCAAATATGCCATAGCATGCTACAATAAAACCTGGTACATACCACATGAAAGCTGGAAAGGCAGCCCATTAGGAGGAACAGGATCCCCAAAGCAGGCAAGAATCAGAGACAACCTCCACTCACAGTTCGGAATCCCACAGTAACAACTCTGATTATATGTTCCAAAGTGATTCTTAAAGGCAGAGCCATCCTATCTATCTGCAAGTGGAGCCCTTTTCAAAGTAAATAAGTAAATAAACAAACAAACAAATAAATAAATAAATAAAATCTCAGTAGATTTAAGAGTTTGCAAAGCCTTACTTGGTTCTTCAGAAATATCATCAGAAATTTTCTTAGTGTTACTTTTACAACAGCGCCTACCACTCTTTTAGACCATCAGAAAGAATCTGTGATATGGATGATATAGATAAGAAGATTATTTTAGCAAATATGTTTATAACATTCAAGAATATAATTTTTATGCTTTAAAAACCCTCTCATTATTATTAATAGTAATAAAAAGTAGAAAAAGACCTATGCAGTAGTAAAACAAATTTCAGGTGAGAATTATTTCTGCTTGCATGTAGTGTTTAATCTCTCAGGTGAAATGTTCTGAGATTTGTGATTGTTTTTTCAGAATTGGATGAGGATTCACTTATCTACATTTTCCTTCTGCTATGTTTCTGTCATTTTTTTACGAAAATATCTTTGCTCATGAATACTTAATCACAGATCATCAGAGTACCTAAGGCACTCGAAATTCCATTGTGAGGTTGGAGTTTCTTAAAGCAGAGGATCACAATCCATGTATATTTCCATCAGCTTCTACTTTTCCCTGCATCAAACAGAAGCAGTGTAGATCCCCCAAAATAAAATACCATTTCAGTTAACTGACACAAATGCCTTACTTGTCAATGCTGTTGTTGATATTTGGTTTCCTCAGTAGCTGGCAAATTTATTCAAATGTTCAAACATCACTTAGATGCCTGATGATGAAGGTTTTCTAGTAAAACATTTCCATTTTCCTCTACCCTTCTCCAAAAAGAGGCATAATTTCTGTTTTATGAACAATTTCTACAATGATACAAATTTGTATTATTTTTAGGGGTATAGATTATTTACATGAATATCTATTATTACATCAAATGATCTATTATTACATAAAATTCCTATTTGGAATTACATCTGCATTTGAGAGTTCTGTGGGTGACTGGTTATAGGTAACAAAAGCACAATCTCCTAGGGAAAAGACTAATTGTTAGGTAGCAATGTGTGAAAAGGCCATTTCCCACAAATGTCTAAATTGAATATTTTGGTCTCTTTTTTGTTTGTTGGTTTGTTTTGCTTGTTTGTTTGTTTGTTTGATACAGGGTTTCTCTGTATAGCCCTGGAACTCACTCTTTTAAACCAGGCTGGCCTCAAACTCAGAAATCTGCCTGCTTCTGCCTCCCAAGTGCTGGGATTCAAGGCATGCACCACAATGGCCCGGTGAATATTTTGGTCTCTTATGAGACATTTTAAACTATCTCATTTGATATACTAAGTTTTGCTTGTTCTACAAAGAGCATATGTAGTATGAGTGTGAAATATGTAATAACCAATAGATATCTTTATATAGGACTTTCCTTTTCTTCTTAGTATTCACTTTGAACTGTCTATGTAGACTAGATTAGTCTTGAACTCATGGAGATGCCCTGCCTTCTGCCTCTTAAGTGCTGCAGTGTGAGGTTTGTGCAACCATAACCTACCTACATGATACTTTCCATTAATCTCCTCAAAAGATCTTGGGATTATTATATAGATGTACATTTGTTAGATGATGAATCAGATTCTAAGAAAGATAACCTTTATAACTTATTTAACATCATGCATATGATAATAGCAAAGGAGAATTTGAACTCAGTTCAAGTTTCAAAGCTTCTATTCATTTGACTTTAGAAAAGGCCTACGAATTGCCAATAATGCTTTAGGAGTGTATTCAAAGATAGCCACAGCATAAATATTTTGATATTTTTAGTGCATTTCATAGCAATTTCGCTTGCTTCAGAAATCAACAATCGTATTTAAAGCTGGGAATATAGCTTATCATCATGATTATATACTTGGAATAATTTGCCAAAAAGTAAAATTAAAAACAAAACACTTCTAAATGAATCCTGTAAAAAAGAAAAGCATTAACTGTCCTGTGTTGTGCCCTAGATGGCTTCTTATATTATACCTTATAGTGTTTCAAGTTAAATATATCCATTTTGACCTCTATTTAAGTCTCCCTTGAAACTAACATTTTATTGGTTTTAACTATATTGATTTTTCAATTGAAGCTAGCATTCTATTCACATGAAAGTTCATTTGTTATGGCTTTCCATTTATAAGCCCCTGCATCTTGATTTAAAGTTATTTTCTTGTAGAAACTAAAGTTTGTAGGTCAATCCCGAAGAATGAGTATAACCACAAATATAGCAGATGCCTCATAAAATTATCTTCTACTGCTTCTCCATGACCTCTGTCAAGGAAATAACACTCAAACCTGCGTCAGCATGAGCAGCTGTGGATGCCGCTGTTAGATAGCCGTGACCTCTCCTCCCAAGGGTAGTGCCCAACTGGGAGGGAGCGGTGATTTTCTCAGAGTCAATGTTATTAACGCCAGCATAAATCAGAAAATGCTGTCTCAAATCTCAAAATTAGATACCACAGTTTATAAAAAGAAGTTAACTTTCCCTTTTAATAAATCAACTCAAGTTCTATGTAGACATTTATAGAAATGTTAAGGAAAAGAGGGTGAGGATTTTTATATTTTCAAACTTAATTTATAATAAGATTTCAGATGGGCATAGAATTATGCATGTCTTCTGACAGAAGAAGAGTAGAAATCATGGAGTGTGTTTCTCAA
The DNA here is from genome assembly GCF_008632895.1 of Mastomys coucha. Classification (NCBI taxonomy): domain Eukaryota; kingdom Metazoa; phylum Chordata; class Mammalia; order Rodentia; family Muridae; genus Mastomys; species Mastomys coucha. Next base: position 77,393,472 of record NW_022196915.1, read on the forward strand.
TCGGAGGTTCTCAGCAGAGCTCTCATGGCAGAGGGTGATTTTTCTGAGCATCACAGGCATGTTCATTAGCTGTCACCCTTAGTTGCATGGTACTGAGCTTGACCAATTCAAATCATGAAGAGATGAAAAAAGCAGTTTTGTTGCATGATCAAAGTTATGCATTGTAGTTAGAAATGTATACTGTAGATTTTGCAGAGAAAGAATAGGTATTATAAAATGTACAGATGTGCATGCATTTGTGTGTGTTTGTGCCTATGTGTGTGTGTGTGCGTAAAACAAAAAATGGACCCACATAAGCTATGACGGACATACATGTTTGTACACATTTACTTAAATATATACACATGTGCTTTAAGATAACACATTTTATCTGATTATATAATCTCTTCTTAGTTCTCAGCTGGCAGTAATCATATTACCCTCAATACCAGAAAGCTCTGAATAAGACACAAATTATCTCACATGCTAATTAGCATATCTGTTTTAGACTTTAGCTGCATGAAAATGCTATAGCTTGTATGGACTTAATAAATTAAGTGAAGATAAGGTTTGTTTGTATTTTTTATTTTTAATTTTTTTTTCAATTTTTATTGGATATTTTCTTTCTCTATTTACATTTCAAATATTATCCCCCCCCCAGGTTTCCTCTCCAGAAACCCTCATCCTATCCTCCCTCCCCCTACTTCTATGAGGGTGTTCCCCAACCTACCCACCCACCCACCCACTCCTTCTTCCCCACCCTGGCATTCCCCTACACTGGGGCATTGAGTCTTCACAGGACCAAGGACCTCTCCTCCCATTGATGACTGACAAGACCATCCTCTGCTACATATGTGGCTGGAGCCATGGGTCCCTCCATGTGTACTCTTTGGTAGTTGGTTTAGTCCCTGGGAGTTCTTGGGGTGGGGGTTCTGTTTGGTTGATATTGTTGTTCTTCCTATAAGGTTGCAAACCACTTCAGCTCCTTCAGTCCTTTTTCGAATTCCTCCATTGGAGACAAAAATAGTTGTTTGTGTTCTGATGAAGAAGAAAAGTTCCTGCTCCATGGACAACAATTGTGAAATTAAGTTCTGGCATACTATTGATGTTAGTGATTTAAAGGAAATAATCTCTTCAAATATCACAAATTATTTCATGAGACTATGAAGTCTTAAATGTAATTTTATTCCATTTACCTTTAGGTCTTTTTATTAATTGTATGTGACTTGTAGAGTAATATGGGAGAAGTGTACATACTTCAGATCACATCTTTGGATAGATTATATGGAGACATCATTTTAGTATTTAATCAAACTGAGGAAGGTTGTCAAAAAAAAAGTTTGTACTACTAGATTTCCTTCATTGTTTTAATTTTTTTCAGCATTTGACTTTTGCCCTCTGCACTTGTCAATCCTAAAAGGATGGAAGAAAATCTATCTAGTCCAATATTCCCATTGTTTAATTAATTAATTTTAGTAAATGACAATTGTTAGTCCACAAGTAAACTGCTATTTAATTCAAAGAGACAAATAAATAAAAATATCAAGGAAGATATAAAGAAAGCTGATAGTTTAAATTAAATGAGCAGAGAAGTTCTTTTTCAATGACAATTTATACAATATCATATTCAGTGGAACTGTAATGAACACAGACAATTAACGTGAGTAAAGGGGGAATCAAGGCACCACATGACCTCATAGTCCTTGCTAAGAGATCAGCTTTTGTTCTTGATAAGATGAAGAACTCTTTGACCAACTGTGATAGAACTGTGACAGGAAATTGTTGGCTTTTATAAGAATTACTTATACTACTAGGGGAAAATAAATGAACAGTGGTTGATAGGAGCACTGGAGGCTTTTGCAATAAGGAAGGTGAAGAAGCTAGTATAGGAGAGGAGATGGAGGTGGGGAGAAGTCAGGTCCCAGATCTATTTGGAAGGTGGAACTGACATAACTTGAGATAGATGGGATGCTGTCTAGGAGACAACAGTGTCTTAGTAATATCTGTTTTCCCCAAAGGCCATTTATCTTCTAATACCTGCTAGTCACTCAAAACTTTTACTGCCTGAACCCTGTGACTCATTTCAAACAAAGTATTCTAGAGACAGAACCATCCTGTGTATACTATGAAAATAAAACAAAATACACAGCCATTTCTGTGCCTTTTAGGTCTTTTGCCTAATATAATACAGGATCAGCTTATGATCCTTTCAGCACATATCTATGAATTTGAGGGTAGTACCATTTCACTTTTGGCATTTGTTTTATCTTACATCTCCTAAGGAAATGCCAGTAAAAGATACTCCTTTCTGTTTCTGGCTGACCATAATCTCTTCATGTTGACCACTTTCTACTTTTCCAAGTAGTTGCCACATATTTACTAAAGAATCAGTGTGCCTGGGAGATAAAATTGCTTGCTGTTCAAGCATGAGGACCTGAGTTTCAATTCTCCAAAACTCTGTACAAAGCCAGATGTCTAAACTGACCATCTATAATACCAGAACTACTGCATGAAGGAAGGAAGTAGTGACAGGAAAATTACTAAGAACTCTTGGACCAGCTAACTTCCTATATGCAAAGAAAAAAAAGCATCCAAGGGTCTGTGTCTGAAATAAGGTAGAAAGTAAAGATGAATGCACAAGATTGTCCTCTAGCTTCCCAGTGACTGCTGCTGCAGAACATATATGGCACATATTCATAAGAATTCACACACACACACACACACACACACACACTATGCTAAGGGGGAATATATCATGTCATCTAGACTTACTTTGGATCACTTCACATTGGAGAAGACTCACGTAGGCTCCAATTTGCCCTCCTTTAAAAAGGAGAAACTGGATATTGATTAATAAATTTGCTGTAGATCACAACAGAAGTGAGAATTTATCGAAGGTCCATATAATTCTAAACTGACTGTTTTTCAAATTATGGCGTCTCATTCATACCTGCCATTCACATTTTGAAACAATATTCTCTGCCTTTCCATTCCCCTATATCCTTTATAGAGACAAGAACACATGCTTGAAGACTTTCTACATTATTTGAATACCTAGAACTAGATTATTCTTTAACTAAAAAAGATAAAAAATGAACAAAGTGAAAGCATACAGAAACATAAATGAACTAATCTAAAACTTAAATGGGCAAACTCTAAAATCAATATCCTAATTAACAATGGCGTAGACTTTTGCATAATGATCTTAATGTTTATTAAATAATTTATTTGCAAAGAATCTGTACAGGAGAAAAATATGAAGTGAGGGGACAAATGGGAAATGGAGGAAAATAAAGATTGCATTATGAATGATCATGCCATATGATGTATATAGGAAAAGGAGTATATTTTAGACCTCTAAGACACCAATTTCAAAATCACTGAAAACTTGCTATCATTTTCCCTCTATGACAAGGATTTTTTTCTTTCTGCCATAACAATTATGATTCTATTACCTCAAAATGTTGTATTTTTTCTGTGAAATGGCCACGGGGGTGTTAGCAGACCCATACAAATGCTTTGGTTTATGTGGTCTCAGACTGAACCATAAATCCTGTAATTCCTAAAGGTAGTGTTCACTATCCAAAGATTGAGCTACAGAAATACCCATGGCACTGTAGAATATTCTTGACTTCTAGGACGCACACAACTTCAAGTGGCTACTCCAAGTTTCCCCAAGTATTTAGTTTGAAGTCAAGTGAAAAGTATAAAGCAAAATTTTAAAGTGATGTTGAAAAGCAACTATTTTAACTGGGCAGGATTTCTAAAGGAATCGATACGGTTACACACATACGCACATGCAGCTTATCATCCAGGCTGGCATTAAATATGGAAACATATTTAGAATCACATTTAAATATAGAAACATAAGTTTAGAAACATAGGCTTCTCACTAATTTCCATTTCTACACATAGAAAGGTTACTAAAGATGATAGGACTAATCTACCATAGTCTCTTGCCTCTTTCAGCGTGTCTCAAGGGACAAACTTAACTATGACCAAGTGGGAATGGAAGGCACACTCATATGGACACAAATACATAAATTTGGCATCCAGCTGCATGGGCTATCAGCTGAAGCAATTAAAGTACCTTGAAAATCAAAGTATGCATTATACAGATGTGTACAGAGAGGCAAGTTATTGTATACAGCATGTTTATGGCATCCATATAAACAAGGAGGAAGAATGGAAGGTGTACAGCTGGATGAGGGAAAGAAGTTTTGCTTATCTGGTGGAGTGATGTCTGTAAGGAAGCAGTATTTTAGTCATAAGTACCCAGCGAGAGAAGCTTGGATGGCCTTATCTGTATACACTTTCAACCTTCACCCTTGGATTAGGGAAAGCAATGCCATGCTTCCAAGCCTCATCAAAGGGTGCTGAGGACTTGCTGTTCCTCCATTGTCTGAGATCCTTGAGTCTTTGATGTGATCCATGTACCAGTTCATTCAGACTTCACTTCTTCATAGATTCCTCAGATCTTTACAGTCTTTGTGTTATTGATCTGTGCTACATGGTGAGGAATTTGATGAATACTACACTTACATTTGGATATTGGAATTAACTTATAGCATCATGCATATGGCTTTGTTCATAACACCTCATGATTTCTTCATATCTAAGAAGATGGATTTTATGAAATATAGGTTGCTAAATGTGTGTTTCTCTAACCTGTATCATTCAGTCTTCTCTACTTTAGTTTAGAACACGGTCCAGAAATAAATAAACTCAGAAATGTAGAAAACTGATGTTCAGAAGTTTCTTTGTTTAATTAATCAATTTGTTTACATTACAAATGCTGCCCCAAATGTGGTCTCCCCTCACAGATTTCCTCCTCCAAACTCCTTTTCCTTCTAAGAGGGCATCTCACCCCTGGGTATCAGCCCCCCTACCCTGGGTCATTAAATCTATGCAGGATAAGGCACATCCTGCCCCACTGAGCCCAGACAAGGTAGCCCTCTACTATATATAGTCCGAGGGCCTCAGACCAATCGACGATATATGCTCTTTGGCTGATGGCTCATTCATTGGGCCTCACAGGGGTCCAGGTTAATTGACACTGTGTGTCTTCCTGTGGGGTTCCTATCCCTTCAACACCTTCAATCCTTCCTGCAACCCTTCCATAAGAGTCCCAGACCTCCATCTAATGTTTTCCTGTGTGTATGAGCATCTGTTTCAGCCCTCCCAGAGGACAGTTCTGCGAGGCTACTGTCGGTAAGCATGACAGAGTGTCATTAATAGTGTAATTAGAAACTCCAAATGGGATAAGTCTTCTATCAGGTCTCTCACTGGTTGGCTATTCATTCAGTCTCTGCTCCATCTTTGAGCCTACAATTTTTGGGGTAAGGACCAATTTTGGGTCAAGAGTTTTGTAGGTGGGTTGTTGGTCCAGTCTCTCCATTGAGAGTTTTCCCTGGCTATTGGAGGTCGTTTCTTCAGATTACAGATCCCCACTGTGGTTGTTTAGCTAAGGTTACTTGAATTGACTCCTGGGATCCTTCCCCATCCCAGGACTCTGGGACTTCCTAGAGATTCCACTCATCCCCAAACCCTGGTAGCTACATATTTACATTCATTTTTCTTGCCTTCTGGGCCTCACTTCTGTCTCTATGCTTATGAGATCCTGACCCCCTACTACTTCCCCCCATTTCCCCTCTCCATTCTCTCACCCACCCAGGCTCCTCTCCCATCTGCCTCCCATGCCTATTTTGTTTCTCCTTCTAAGTGGATTTAAAGAATCACCATCCCCGACCATAAGTTTAATACAGAGCAACAGTGATTAAACAACACCACCACCACCATGGCATTGATACAGAAACAGACAGGCTGTTCAATGGAATAGACTCAAAGACCCAGAAATGAACCTGCACACCTATGGATGCTTAGTTTTTGACAAAAATGACAAAACCATAGAATACAAAACACTATCTTCAACATATGATGCTGCTTTAACTGGCAGTCTGCATGGAGGCCTATCTTCATGCCTAGATATATATTTTCCTGAGGATTGGCTTCTCAAATCATTTTAATTTTCTCATTACCTGTCAGGAGCCATGGCCTTAACCATGGCCTTGTGGAAAATTACTAGCTTACACATACAGCCCTGAGAGAACATATGTCGTCTAACAGTAAGAATATTTGTGTTTGCAGGACACTGTGACCGTTGGTTCAAGGAACTGCAGATTGCCACCTGGCCTTCAGAAAGCCCAGAGCCCTACCAACTCCATTGAAGCTTCCTTTCATTTTTTTATTGCCATCCTTGAAGTACAGTTTTTCTGAGCTTGATCAGACAAATATCTTGCTCTCATTCTTCCTGTCTCTTGTCCCTCTCAGTCTCTCTCCCCCGCCCTAGGTCCCTGCTGAATGCCCTGCTGGTCAGGGCAATTATCGTGAAAAAAAGGTATTTGAAACTGTGTAAGAAAATGAGCTTTATATGTGACTTATGAATTTCAAGAGTACCATCCATCATAACAAGGATGGAGTAATGCAGTGAACAGTTTTCAGGTCGTAGAGGCAGGGTCAGTCCATGCAATGTAGACAACTGCTCACATAGCATTGGATCAGGAAGCAGAAAGATAGCCAAGGAAATCCTTCTCCAGTTAGCTCTGAAAATTAAGATAGGTTTTTATCTTTTTAATGTAAATACCTAGCACTCTGGATCTGTACCTACACTATACACATCTGTACATTTTGACTAGATTTGACAGAGACTTGAGGCCCGTGTTACTTGAGATTTCAACTTAATCAACTCTAAGCACAAAATGTTATTTATTCTGTATTCCAAGAAAGTGATGTACAGTTATTATTCTCATTAATCTAATTATGAATAATCATGAGTGGATTCTATAAAGGGAAAGATATACCCTCAGCACTGTGAAAAAGAAACCAGATTCAAAATCTGTGCTATGTCTTAGATAGCACACAGATACATTTTTCTCCAAAAGATGAGTACAAAAGTCTCTCATTGTTGTTTATTTGTCTCTGTATATATGTTACAATTATTTTAAAACCAGCTATTGTTTTTTTTATTACTCATCATTTTACAGTCCAACTGTTGCCCCCTCCCAGTTCCCCTTCCCAAAGTTCCTCATCTCATCCCTCCTCCCCTTGTCTCCAAGACTATGGCCCCTGTTTCAAGGCTTTCCCACTCTCTGGGGCTTCAAGTCTCTATGGGGTTAGGCTCTTCTTCTCCCACTGGGACCAGACCAAGAAGTCCTCTGCTGTATAGCTGTCTGGGGCCTCAGACCAGCTAGTATATGCTGCCAGGTTGGTGGCTCAGTGTCTGAGAGATCTCAGGGATGCAGGTTAGGTGAGAAACTGTGTCTTCCTATGAGGTCACCCTCCTTCTCAGCTTCTTCCAGCTTTTCCCTAATTCCATCACAGAGGTCCTTGATTTAAGTTCAATGGTTGGGTGTAAGTATCTGCTTCTGTCTCAACTAACTTGTTGGGCCTCACAAAGAACCGCCATACTAGGTTCCTGTCTGTAAGCACATCATAACATAGAAGAAGAGCATAGTAATATATGTTGTATATTGCTTTTATTATGTATAGATCTGGTAATTAAATTCCTGATCTCTCCAATACTTTTAAAATGAAGCGATGTTATATTTTGTCAAATGATTTTTCAACATCTAACAAAATAATAATGTGATTTTCCTTTCTTTGAGTTTGTTTATATAGTGGATTACCTTAATGTATTTTCATATTGTGAGCCAACATTGCATCCCTGGGATGAAGCCTACTTGTTCATAGTGAATGACCACTTTGATGTGTTCTTGGATTCCATTTGCTAGAATTTTATTGAGTATTTTTGTATCAATATTTATAAGCAGAATTGGTCTGAAGTTCTCTTTCTTTATTGGGTCTTTTTGTGGTTGATTTCAGTCCTGAGTTTGATTATTTCCTGCAATCTTCGGTGTGTGGTGTGTTTGCTTCTTTTAGTTATAGGGCTCTCTGGTGTGCTATGAAGTTGCTAGTTTAGGATTTCTCCAATTTCTTTACAAGGTTCCTTAGTGCTATGAATTTTCCTTTTCCATTGTTTCCCATAAGGTTGGGTATACTGTGTAATCATTTTCATTGAATTCTAGGAAATCTTTAATTTCTACCCTGACCAAATTATCACTGAGTAGAAAGGTATTCAGTTTCTGTGGATTTGTGGATTTTTCTATTGTTTTGTTGTTATTTAAGTCTAGCCTTAGTCCATGGTGATCTGATAGGATGCATGGGATAATTCAATCTTCTTGTATCTGTTGAGGTTTGTTTTATGAATGATTATATGGTTGATTTTGGAAAAGGTACGATGTGGATTATAAAAGGTGTCCTATGTCCTCTCGAGGCTTGGGCCAACCTGGGCTTGGCGGGATGCCTGCAGTCTGACTGTGCAGACCCCACACTGTTGCCTGGCTTTCGTTGGGCTCTGAGAAGCTGACCGTGCTCAGTCGCCACAGAACTGCTGCAATTGGTTTGAGGGTGTCCCGGCCCTCATGGAGGCCAAGACAAGCAGATTCTCCTCCTCTCAGACATCCCAGATGCTACTGGATGTCTCAGAAGAGCTGAGAACAGAGTGGGGGCCCAAGGCCGAAGGGAAAAAGGCAGGAGCAGAGGACTCTGGATGGGTCCCATGGGGAGGAAAGTCTTTGGCTTGATTGGGCAGGCAGCTTGGTTTGGTGGTGGCCATGGCTAAGAATGCAGTGAGACCTTCTAGTGACACTTTAGAGGGATAACTGCACCACTGGTCCAGCATGTTGGATCCCGATGAGAAGAGACAGTCCATGGTTTTAAGGCATTTATATGAGAAAGGCAGAGAGAGGCAGAGGGTAGGGAAGTAGAGGCCAGCTACATGGCTACATGGAGAGATGGGAGAATGGAATGCAGAGAGAAGGGGAGCAAGGGAGAGAGAGGAGAGAGTAAAAGAGTAAGAGCAAGACAGTAAGAGAGAGAGGAGGGTGCAAACAACCCCTTTTATAGTGGGCAGGCCTACCTGGTTGTTGCCAGGCAACTGTGGGGCGGAGCATATCTGGCTGCTGCAAGGTAACTGTGGGAGTGGAGACAAGACAATGCCAGGAGCTTGGGGCATGGCCCTACTTGACTGATGGCCACACACTTTTCTGCAGGGGGCTGAGGGAGGCTGTAGCTGGCACGGGAGCCAGGAGCCCAAAGGGCATGGCTGAATACCTGCAGTCCCTTGCAGGCATATTAGTCATTTGCCCGGTCTCCAGTGTTCAAAGCCTGTGCTCAACTGGAGACCAGGCTGCCTGTGCACAGCTCACTGCCCCACAGTACAATGTGGTGCTTAGAAGAAGGTATACTCTTTTGTTTTAGGGAGAAATATTCTGTATATATCTGTTAAATTCATTTAGTTCTTAACCTCTACTAGTTTCACTACATCTCTGTTTAGTTTCTGTTTCAATGTCCTATCTGTTGATGAGAGTGGGTTGTAGAAGACTCCCACAATTATTGTGTGTGCTTCAATGTTTAATTTGAGTTTTAGTAGTTTCTTTTTTTTTAACTTTTATTGCATTATGATGAGAAAAGTTACATGATTTCAATTCATCTGAATTTGTTAATATTTAAAAATACATTTTAAGTAAATAGAATTGAATCACATTCTTGTTTCCCTTTTGTACCACTGCTCCTCCCAGAGACCC
>NW_022196915.1:77406006-77463150 GCF_008632895.1 Mastomys coucha
CTATAATTTTGTTGAAGATATTTACTGGCCCATTACATTGAGAGTCTTCACTCTCTTCTATACCTATTTTCCTTAGGTTTGGTCTTCTCACTGCGTCCTGGATTTCCTGGATGTTTTGGGTTAGGAGCTTCTTGCTTTTTGCATTTTCTTTGACTATCGTGTCAATGTTTTTTAAGTTGTCTTCTGCCCCTGAGATTCTTTCTTCTATCTCTTGCATTTTGTTGGTGATGCTTGCATCTATGGCTCCTGATTTCTTTCCTAGGTTTTCTGTCTGCGGGGCTGTCTCTTTCTGATTTCTTTATTGTTTCTATTTCCACTTTTAGATTCTGGATGGTTTTGCTCATTTCCTTCACCTGCTTGATTGTGTTTTCCTGTAGTTCTTTAAGGGATTTTTGTGTTTCCTCTTTAAGAGCTTCTAGACCTTTACCTGTGTTCTCCTGTATTTCTTTGAGGGTGCTATTTATGTCTTTCTTAAGGTCCTGTATCATCATCCTGATAAGTGATTTTAGATCTGAATCTTGCTTTTCCGGTACGATGGTGTGTCCAGGACTTGCTATGCTGGGAGAATTGGGTTCTGATGATGGCAAGTGACCTTGGTTTGTGTTGTTTATTTTCTTACACTTGCCCCAGGCCATCTAGTTAACTCTAGTGCTACCTGCCCTTGCTAAATCTGACTGGAGCCTGTCCTTCCTGTGATCTTGGTTGTGTCAGAAAGCCTCAGAGTCAAGCTGTCTCTGTGATCCTGTAATTCTGGGACCCTGTGATCCTGGGCTTGTAATATCACCTAGGAGTGGGGCTTTCTCTGTGTGTTGTGGGACTGGCTGCAGAGCTTGTGCCCAAGGTCTGCTCAGAACACTAACCCAGACAGACCGGAAGGAACTGGAGTTACTGGGCTGGCAGAGTTCCTATGTGCCTGGTCCTGCCTTCCCAGTTACTCCCAGTGTTGGGACAGATGTTGGTTCCTGCTCACCTTTGATCCTGGGTGTGTCAGAGTGCCTGGGAGTGAAGCTTCCTCTAGGTGTTGTGCGACTGGCTGCGGAGCTTGTGCCCAAGGTCTGCTCTTTGATCCTGGGTGTGTCAGAGTGCCTGGAGTGGAGCTTCCTCTGGGTGTTGTGGGCGTAAAGTTTCTTTTATGAATGTGGTCCCATATACTGATGAATGCTGAAAAATGACTCACTGATAACTTGATCGAAGAAGAAATAAAGAAAATAAAGAATTTTTAGAATTTAATGAAAATGAAGGCACAACACACTCAAACTTAGAGGACACAATGAGAGCAGTGCCAAGAAGAAAACTCATAGCTCTCAGTGCCCCCCAAAAGAAACTGGAGAAAGCATACACTAGCAGCTTGACAGAACATCTTAAAGCTCTATAACAAAAAGAAGCAAATATACCCAAGAGGCATAGACAGTAGGAAATAATCAAACTCAGCACTGAAATCAACCAAGTAGAAACAACTAAAACAACTATTTGTATAGTTTGTAAAAGAACTATACAAAGAACAAAACCAGGAGCTTATTCTTTGAGAAAATCAACAAGATAGATAAACCCTTAGCCAGACTAACCAGAGGGCACAGAGACAGTATACAAATTAACAAAATCAGAAATGAAATGGGAGATATAACAATAGAAACTGAGGAAAATAAAAAAAAAATCATCAGATGCTACAAAAGCCTATATTCAACACAATTGGAAAATCTGGATGAAACGGTCAATTTTCTAGACAGATAGCAAGTACTAAATTAAAATCAGGATTAGATAAACCATCTAAACTCTCTCCAAAAGAAATAGAAACAGTCATTAAAAGTCTCTCAACTGGGCTGGAGATATGGCTCAGTGGTTAAGAGCACTGGCTGCTCTTCCAAAGGTCCTGAGTCAAATCCCAGCAAACACATGGTGGCTCACAACCATCCATAATGTGATCTGATGCCCTCTTCTGGTGTGTCTGAAGACAGCTACAGTGTACTTACATATAATAAGTAAATAAGTCTTTAAAAAAAAAAAGTCTCTCAACCAAAAAAGCCCAGACCTGATGGGTTTAGTTTAGAATACTATCAGACCTTCAAATAAGACCTAATACCAATACTGTTCAAATTATTCCACAAAATAGAAACAGAAGGAACTCTACCCAATTCATTCTATGAAACCCCAGTTATGCTGAATATTCTCCCTTAGAGATGGAACAGTTTCTGTCTAATCAGGTTGTTTTCACAATATCCTTTCATAGAGGATTTCATAAGAGATTTTTTTCTACATCTGTCATGTTTAATGTTCCAAATAGATTTTAAAAACTGGTTGAGTGTATATTACTTTTAGCTTCAAAAGATATCATATATATTTAAGAGGCATTTAACGATTATAAATTATTTTGATAGCTTAAGAAAGACAATACTGAATTTTGTATTTTAAAATAAAATTTATTTTATTAAAAAATAAAAATAAAAATAAAAATTGCCCCAGTGTAGAAGAATGCCAGAGCAGGAAATGGGGACTGGGTAGGTGGGTGGGGGAATACCCTCATGGAAGCAGGGGAAGGGAAGGTGGGATAGAGTTTTTTTTGGGGGGGAGAACTGGGAAAGGCGATACCATTTGAAATATAAATATAGAAAATATACAATCTAAAATATCTATTTTACCTAGGGTGACTATGTAAAGATTAGTGTTATATTATATTCTGCTTGACTTGTGCTTCCAATTAGGACCTCTTTAATTTTTGTCTTATGTAGAATTACCATGACTCAAAAGTACTGGTTGTTTAGCCGATTTTATAAAGTGAGATATTCTGTAGAGTATATAAAGGCTAGTAAAGGGGCATTGTTGACATGAGCATAGCCATGTCAAGAACACCTCTACCTAAGTAACGTGGAAATGGCAAGGTCTTTCCTAGGTCAGGCTCATTTGAGTGGCTAGGCCTTCCTCTGGTCTAAGTATGGGTGACAGTGTGGAGAGAAATTATCAACCATAGCTTTCCCCTACTGCATAGCTGCAGCTTAAGACCATGCTCCTACAGAGACTCCCTGAAGAGATTACTAATGTTATTTTCAACTTGACCACATCTCAGAATAAATAAAATCCAAATATGGAGAACAGAAGAAAGAGGGATTTCTTTGTAATTTCAAGTAGGAAAATCTACTTCTAATCCATATTTTTGGGGAAAACACACCTTTAGTCTATAAAATTTAATCTGGGAAAATTGAGCTCAAATCTAGACCACACCTTTGGGAAGCCTATATAATAAGATGGAAGGAGGAAGCTTTCCTCTTGGCATGATTATTTTTTCCTTGCTAACAAGTCTACTCCTTCACTGACATTAGAACCTACTTCTTTGGGATTCCAGAACGTACTGAAGACCAAATGAGACATTTGTCTTGTCAACTGGGCAACTATTATATTCTTGAACTTTCCTTCTACAACCATAGTGTTAGATTAGCTGGTGTGCAGCCTGGAAATCATTCAAATAAGTTCCCTTTCTATAAGTATAAATTCATTCCATGAATTCTGTTCTTCAACAAAACCCTGACTCATAGAATCCAAGCCCCCTTTTTCAGCTGCATATAATAAAAATGCTAGGCTTCCAGGCTACTGGTAAATGTCTATCAGACACCATGGACCACTCAAAAACATCTTTCTGTACCTATGTCTGTTTCTTCATTCCGTAATTATTTCAATCCTACAACCAGGCCAGCTCTGGCAAGATATATGTATTTTTAATCTCTGTCCCTCCTTCCCTCACCCATTATATCCCTCCCTCCTGCTCTCTCTCCTGCCTGTTATCTGTATCTAAACGTTCTGAGCAGTGAGTACTTGGTGGTAATTTAACAATCCATGGACCTATTCCCTAAGAGGACCATTTTTCTATTTTTCCCACTATCAATATTCCCCAAATGCCTGTAGTTCTTTTAGTTGTTGTTGTTCTGAAGTTTAGCCATGAGAGATTTTTGGCTTATTAGTCAAGGTTCTCTAAAGGAACGCTATGCCTTAGTCAATCTTTAGGATATGCCAGAATTCCAAAGCCATATGGTTTAAGACAGAAGAAGGAATATACTTGCCAGAAAGAGCAAGAGTAACCTTGTCATCATCAAGAGCAAACAGACAAAGAGACAATCTTACTCCAAGGCCACACCTATAAGGCCCACTCCTACAAAACTATTCCTCTTAAATTTTATAATCTTTTCAAGTAGTTCTACTCCCTGATGGCCACATATGTGACCCATTCTTATTCAAACCACAAAACTTCCATCTTAGCATTTCTATTAATGTCAGAATTATTCAGATCTTCTTTAGGTAGCCATATTGATGAAATTACAGTTGTGTAACCTTTTTGACATTAGAGGACACAATCTCACAGCCAATTTCATGGTTTTCTAGCTCATGCAATCTGTCTACCCCTACTTTTGCAATTAACTCTGAGCCTTGTATGCAGGAATGGTGTTAAAGATATACCCATTGGGACTTGGCACCATATGATCTCTTGTTCTCAGCATTTAATCAGTTCTAGTTGTCTGTAATGGTCTCCATCTGGTTCAGACAGAAGTTTATTTAATGAGAACAACACTTTTCTTTGAGCACAAGATAAATGTTTCGATTTTAGTTATGAAGGCTGGCTTGTCTAGTCTCAGTAAAAGATGTGCCTAGTTGTACTTGTAGGCTTAAATTTTTTAAAAGCTTTTTTTGTTTGTATTTATTTCAGACAGAATTTCTCTGTGTAGCCCAGGTTGACCTGGAACTCACTCTATAGTTCAGTCTGGCCACTAAGTCAGAAATCTGCCTGCCTCTGCCTCCCAACTGCTGGGAATAAAGGCATGCGCCAAGACTTCCCAGCTTAAAACCTATTTTTAATAAAGAATCTCAAACATATGGAGCTCCCTTCTAGCCCACAGCCCAAAGGTATGGGAGAAAAGATGATGAAAAGTACAACAAGATGTGGGCCTGTTTAGTAGTAGTTCCTTGAGGCAAATCAAATCTCTATTTGACAGGGTAGCAGAAGTCCACTTCAGTAGTGTCAGGAGCAAACATGAATCAGGAACAGCGACAAGATTTAGCAGAAACCACCAGGCCTGGGCAGAAGTCATCAAGATTGACCAGGACCAGCCAGGACTCTAGGAGAAGTTCTCTGCCATGCATTTCTCAAGGAAGCAAAGATCAGCTTTCATGGCACGAACACCAACAAATCATTACATAAGTAGCTAGATAATGTAAAGCACGCTATCACTGTCCTTTGAGTCCTATCTCTCTCCAAACATTCCATGTCCTCCCACAGGTCTTGCCTTAGCAAAATACCCTGTGAGTGAGTCTATCGGCAAAACACCACTTGAGTTTGCATCACTTGACATATTTAGAATATTCCACTTCACTTACTTCTTGATAGTAACATGATAAACCAACTTGATATGTCAAGGCTGGTTGATATCCATGGAAAGCCTCCCCTTTTCTGAGGAAAAGGAAGGGGTAAAGGGGTGGATGTTGAGTAAGGCAAGGGAAGTGGGAGGGACTGGGGAGAGAAGAGGGAGAGGAAACTGTGATCAAGATGTAAAGTGAATAAATAATTTTAAAAGATAATAAGAAGAACGTACTTATTAATTATGGTAATTTAGTAAAGTAATATTTATAGGTTCTTTTCAAGATCTCATGACTTCACTACCACCAGGTTTTTTTGATTAAGGTTTATTGTACTATATATTGTTTCCTTCTTGTTGAGCATGTCTTAAGTCCAATTAGAGAGCTGTTGGTTAGAGACCTCTTGGTGATTGACAGGGTAAGAGTACTAAAGCCTTAGTGTTATCATGACTTGCTGACAGCATTCATGAGTAAAATACATGTGTAGAATTATTAGTTGCTTCTGCTCCTTGGAAGCTTACATGGTACCTCCTTGTACCATGGAAATTTGTACTCAGTGAGGAGATTTTTCTGCTCAAATCTAAATCTGATCCTTTGGGTCCTGTATCCAAAATATAAAGTGTCTTCAGCAATTAGACTTTTCACATCTGGGAGTCAGTCAAGGACAATAGCAATAACCTGTAGTATTTTGTGAGTCTCTTGGACAACTCTGACCAACAACTATACCAGGAAGCTTATACGTTCTTAAGCCATATATTAAAGGATAGTGTTGTGAGGCCATTGCCTGTGTGTTGTTAGCCCAGATGGGGAAGTTTCATTTAAACTATATTTGTATATGTATACACAGACTTAGTAGTACATGTAACTTTAGGTAGATAGATGTGGTTTCTTAAATAAGAATGCCCCCCCATGGGATCTTTTGTTTGTAGGTTTAGGGGTGGCACTGCTTGAAAAGATTAGCAGACATAGGCTTGTTGACATAGGTATGGTATTGATGCAAGAAGTATGGTAATTGAGGTTGGGCTTTGGAGTTTCGGAAAATGAAGCCAGGCCCAGTGCCGCTTTCTCTCTTCTTCTGCCTGCAATCCAGATATAGAACTCTCAGCTCCTTCTTCAGAAGTAACTATCTGTCTGTCAGCATGCTCCCTGACATGCTAATAATAGACTATACCTCTGAAACTCTAAGCAATCTTCAATTAAATGCTTTCTTTTATAAGAATTGCTGTGGTTGTAGTGTCTTTTGACTAAGACAATAAAAAGTGATCCCATTCCTTATGACATTTTTGGACATTCTTACTACTATTGTAACCTCTACTTCCCTTCTTCATATTTCTCCTGCTTTTTTCCCTAACACAACATCTCTGTCTTTCCAATTTTCCCTTTCAAATCACTTGCAACCTGATATACGTGTCTCTATTGCAACCTGATACATTCCCCGTTTGTATTTCTCTATATACTCCAAGTTATATACTCATGTATGGGCTTGGAACTAGGAATTACAGATGAGATGTCACAGGTAAGTGGTGGCTTTCCTTCTGGGTCTGAATTACCTTACTTAATATGTTCTTTTCTAGTTCTGACACATTTCTTGATTTTATGTTGCTTTTCAGCTGACTATCATTTTATATATGTACATTATATAGGCATTATCTATTCAATACTTGAAGGGACTTTTGGTTCTTTCTCTTTCCTAGCAGTCGAGAGGAGAGTGGCACTGAAGAATATTGAGCAAGAATCTGTAGAGCCGGAATGAGAAGTCTTCATTAATTTTCTGTCAGTTGCAAATTGGTCCAGTGACTCTTAAAAATCAATGTGGAATATCCTCAAAAGGAAAGGTACACCCCGTGCCCATCAGAAGACGGCCAAAACAAAAGGAACACAAAGCTATGTTTGGTGATTTTTAGTCCCATGAGTTTGTATTATGGCATTTTTATTTTGTTTTGTTTTGTTTCAACATTACAGTTACATTTTGTATGTATTGTGGCTTTCATTTTTGTGATTTTTATGAGATTCCTATGTATGCAGCCATGTGTTCTCTGTATCTGTATGTGCTTCTTTTAACTTTTCTTCTGCTTTCTTTATTGTTTAGACTTATTTTGCTTTTTCTTTTTTTAATTTATTTATTTTATGTATGAGTACACTGTCACTATCTTCAGGCATACCAGAGATGGCAACAGATTTCATTACAGATGGTTGTGAGCCACCATGTGGTCACTGGGAATTGAACTCAGGACCTCTGGAAGAGCAGCCAGTGCTCTTAACTGCTGAGCTATCTCTCCAGCCTGTTTTTTGTTTGTTGGCTTGTTTGTTTGTATTTTGTTTTGTTTTCTTTCTTTATTGTATTTAATCTTATTTTATTTTATTATTGTGACTTCTTGAGATGCATGCTTACTTTCTGTGGAGAGACAGAAACGGTGTGGATATGGAAGAAAATGGAGGGGAGAAGTGGGCATAATTAGAGAAGGGTAAAGCATCCTGAGAATATATTGTATGGAAAAAAATCTATTGTCAATAAAAGGAAAAAAGAAGCTAAAATGAATCTATCATCTGACACAGCTATGCCACTCCTAATTATATGCCCAATGGAAGTGTATGTTTTTATAAGATCTCTGCTCCAGTGTGTGTGTGTGTGTGTGTGTGTGTGTGTGCTCTTCACTCAAAGTATTGACTTAAGACTTTGTCCTATAAGCAAACAATACTCCATTCTCCATAACTGCTGCTGGGCTTTTGTAAATCTTTTTGAAGTACATCATATCTGAATGTGCCTCTACTGCCAATAGTTATTGTTTGCTAGCTTTCTTTTAAAAAGCTATCTATAAGATAGCTTATAAATCTCTTGCTGTTATGTGTTGAGATAGTTGATTTCAAATATTAGATCATATACTAGTTTTCAAGAAACAAATTTTATATTGCAAGAAAATATAATTTTGTTTTGAAACACAAAACACCACTAGAAATAAAAAAAAAAAATTGTTACTTTATCTGTTTCCATTGAAACCTCAGGTTTGAAATAGTCCTTGGAAAATTACCTTTAGTATTATATTTTTAATCATTTTATAAACTATAGAATAGATTGTAAAGTTTTAAGATATAAAACCTCATTGTGCTTTACTATTATAATAAAATATAATTAGATATTAAGCATGTCAATACTCTGTTTATAAAATCATATATACTAGCAAAAGATGATATTATTATTGATAGAAGAACTTCTACATGATAATAAAGCTATATAGCAAAGTTTACAACTTCAGTTACAACCATTTTCTCAGTAAAAAATAGAAAACTGAATAACCTGTAATCCTAAATATACAAATAATCAAATGTATAAATATAAAATTTAATGGGTGCTTTAGTTTGACTTAATTTTCCAATATACTATTTTCTAATTTTAAGGATTCCATCATTTTCTCCTTTCAGATGTCAGACAACTCTCCAGATGAGGAGAAGAAAGACTTTAGAAGTAAGAGGGGATAAAGGAAACCAGCAGATAGCTCAAAGTATCAACCAAGCAGAGCTTATGTGGCCTCCCATAGCCTGTACCTGCAAACATGGAGCATGCATTTATTTACACAAGGACTTGTGTATTACATTGTGGCTGATGGCTTGGTGATTTTATGAGACTCCTAACAATGGGGGCAGTTGTATCTCTGACTCTCTAGCCTGATATTGAAACATTTTCCTCCTATTTGATTGCCTTTTCCAGCCTTGATGTGAAACATCTTTAATTTTAATTGTATGTGGCATTCCTGAGATTCTTCATAAAATGTAGAATTTGATTCAGTATATCTGAATTTGTCTTGTCTTTTATTGTATCTTGTTTTGTTGTATTTGGCTATTGTCTTTTGGAGGCAGCTTTGTGTATTGATAATTTTATCAACTTTAAAACTTTAAGAGATATTAGTATATATTTACAAAAGAAAAGTCTTGCATTTTAGAGGTAAAATGGTAGTTTATTAATGTATAGAAATGCAATAACTTTAAAACCTTTATGTATCATTTTCTTTATGTTCAATTTATTTGTACCACATATTATTTGACAATTAGTTTTAATACTAAATAGATAAAGATAAACTATGTAGTAAATACATAAAATAACTTTGTTTCATGCTGAAGGAAGTAGAATTTCTAAAGCAAAAACAGGAACAGAGATTAAGTATTTGTTACAAATACAGAGTTTTGGGCTCCCAACCAGATGTAATGAGTCAAATTCTACACTTTGTCAAGAATCTCAGGAATGCTACATATAATTGAAATTAAAGATATACACTTTTATTTGTAAAGGTTCTATAACCAGAATAAAATAACTTATTTAAATATACAAATTTAGATTGAAGCTTAGAGCTCAATGAGAAGATAATGCATTTTGTTTTATAAGAATGCAATTGAACTGGCACATGAAATTAAATATGTACAAACTTTATGTATCTATACAGAAATTATGTATGCATGAAATTAAATGTACATGAACTATATGTCTTTGTGAACAGACACACATGCATGCACACGATTACACACCCATGTGTGCACGTGCACACACATACACACAAGCACACACACAAACACATACACATACACACATATTCACATCACAATCTCCTTGGCATCAGTGAGAAAGACCAAGGTCTAAACATCATTTTATTCTGGTGTAAATTTTAGCTGCCACAAACATAGCAGTAATTCCCAATTATAGTGTTCCTTTGCAAACAAGTTATATAGGGAATGTTACTGGTAAAACAATTTTCTAATCAATGTTTTGAGCCATTTAGGAAACTAGGAAGACACTTGCTAAAGTTCTTCATGTGACCACCAGGGTTACTTATCAGTTTTACCTATCACACAACTCAACTTCACAGTTAGGTGTGCTATTGATGTGATGAAACATCATGACCAAAAAAAGCTGAAGAGGGAAAGGTATATTTCACTTCCATTTTCAGAACTCTGTTCTTCGTTGAAGGAAATCAAGGCAGGAACCTGGAGGCAGGAGCTGATGCAGAGGCCACACAGTGTGAAGCTTACTGGTTTGTTCTTCAGAGCCTGCTCATTATGGTTTCATATAGAACCCAAGAAGACCAGCCAAGGATTTACATCACTCACAATGGGCTGGGCCCCACAGGCTTACCTGGCTGTCTTGTTCAATCTTATGGAGACATTTTCCCAACAGAAGTTCCTTCTGCTCACATGGCTTTAACTTTTGCCAAGCTGATATAAAACTATCCAGGAAACCCACATGTGTTATTGCAACATTCATGGCTATAATTTACAGAAATTATTGTATTCTTTGATAAGGGGTTAGACTGACTCTTTTTAGGTCTTAGCACATTTTCCAGAAATTCTTGTATTCTGTGAGGTAAGGTCAGACTGGCTCTTTTCCTGTGAACATACCCTCAGCTTGAAAGACAGAAAGGACAAGGACCCATGAAACAGTACATGGTAATTATATTGGTAAATAAATACTACAGGGAAATTCCTATGAAAACTGTAAAATAATTAAAAGAAATTTCTTAAGAGTTCTTCACTTTTAAATGTCTTTTATTGTCTATTTTAAATTGTTTTCTTTATAATATGCAAGTTTGAGACATGGTCTTATATGTTGTAGCAAAAGTTGACATGAAACTCATAATGTAGCCCAGGCTAGATTTAGAGTTTGGTAATATTGCTATCTCAGACTTTAGAATGTTGAACTTACAACTACATATCACTACACTTAGAATACATAATTGACAGTAAATAATTCTGGAAATTCAATATTATCTAAGGAACAAAAGATTGCATCTCTCTTCAAGTGTTTCATATTCTCATGTTAATTATTCACTTTCCTACCATCATAAAAATCTACATTTCCCTTGACACTGTTATACAAATGTTCTGATTAAACACATAGATGTGTGAATTACATCTCCCTTAACACGGTCTGTACTGTATGATTATTTATTGGATACCCGTGTATAGAGTATGAATATCTGGGTAAATATTCCCAGTTGACAAATGTATTCGAGGTTTAGACAGTATCTCTCAGTAAGGAAACAAATTAACCCAGAGACCTCTAAGACATTTTAACATTTCCATGAAGGAATGTCCTTCACAAAAATCAGGTTTCCTATTCACAGTCTTAGAATGCCAGTAAGTGGGACAGATTTGATCAAATTTCCCCACATTTCCATTCAGGATTTTAAATTCATGATGTCATAGAAGCACCACAGCCAAGGTGTAGCTACTATTCTCATTTCAGCTAAATGAGATCCTTATGTCTCTTCCCTATTCATGGACCATAAGGAATCAGCTGGAAATGGCAGAAGCAGATGGGGGTAAGTACTGAGCGCCAAGTGAATATTTTTACTTCATGAGAGGAAGGTTTCGTTTTGAGCATATGAATGTCAGCCAAAAGCTTTTGAAATACTTTGTCATAGACCTTGAGGCTGTATCGAGAGCTGGAGATAACAAAGAGTATTATGAGGAATCATAAGAACTTCCCTAACACTATTATCCTGGTTATAGTTATCCGGAGTAGGTAACAAAATAAATTAGAGGTTTTTCTTTCCCTTTTTTTTTTCACTTATATTTGTATCTTCTGAGGGAGATCAACTGCAATATTGAAACCTCTGTCTTATGTATGCATTTTGCAGTGAATTCTTGATGCAATGTCCTGAGGGAGGCTATATGATGAAGAGTTGGATCACAACATCAGAAAAGGAAAAGACTCACAAAAAGAAGTTCAGCTTACATATGCAGTAATCCTGTCATCTTCATGGAAACATGTAAATGCCTAGCACTCTTTATATGGCTAGAATTTTCCATGAAACAGTTATGTGAGTGGAGATGTTGCCTTGCAAATCAGAAACTTTGATAAATAAATGTTATTTTCTTAAAGGAATTTATCTAAGTTATCAGAAAGTTTAAATTTGAGACTCATATTATTGATGCTGTGTCTAAAACTGTGTGGTGTTGTTCACAGTAAAGATAGCTTATTGACTTATCTGTATATTGATGGTTAGTAGAATTATAACAAAAGCCATTTTCATGATAGTAGTTGACATGTCCTTAGATCTTACTAGGTTTCAAATCCTATTCTAAATAATTTTACTTATTTATTTCAAAAATCAAGATTAAGAACATATTGCCATTGGTCTCTACATTCAGAGAAAATTACACTATTAGAAAATAAATGTTTTCTCCAATTTCTGTCAAATTATTAAATTTCATTCTCTATGAATAGAGATTGACTCAGTATCATACCTAGTAGGTCAACATTTAGCATCTTTGATGTAGTAATAACTTAAGTAGCGGTGAAATATTATTTATGAGAAAAATTTGGGGCATATAAATATTTTAAAATATGTAAAACAATGAATACTTGAGTGATTGAATACATAAATTAAAAAGAATCATATTCTTAAACCAAATAAAGGTAATATATTTTATAGAAGTTAAATGACCATTTCTGTTAATTGCTACTGAGAGGTTAAGAAGACACTTTAGCAGTGATAAATAGCTTTATTTTTTAAATTTTATATTGGTTAATTTATTTATTTACATTTCAAATGTTATCTCCCTTTCTGGTTTCCCTATGAAAACACCCTATAAAACTGCTACCCCTGCTTCTATGAGGATGTTCCCCTAACCACTCCCACTTCACTGCTCTAGCATTCCCCTACACTGGGGCATCAAGCCTTCCCAGGAGCAAGGGCCTCCCTTCCCATTGATGCCAGATAAGGCCATCTTTTGGTACATATGGATAAATAGCTTTATAACATCAAATAGTTTTCCCCTTACCAGAAAAGACTAATTTCACTTGATTTGGTATAAATAAGATTATTTTGGGGAGAAATTAAGAAAAAGCTTTACTGATGAGTGTGTCTTGGGTTGTAGCTCATTTGTAAAATTGCTTACCTAGCATCTTTAAGTCATGACTTCAACCAGTAGCACCAGATTAAACCATATGTTTTAATGTTTACCTGTAATTCTAGTGCTCTGAAGGTACTTACAGGAAATCGGGAGGTAAAGATCATGCATGGCTACTCCAAGAGTTCATAGCCAAACAGAAATAAATCCCTATCTTACAAAAGCAAAAATAAATAATAAAAAGAATGCAATTGGCTATACCTGTAGATCAGTGCATCTTTCAGCTCTCATCAGATACTCTTCTTCTTGCAGTAGATGATAGTCATCAGAGTCTCACAACTGTAAAATGTACAGAGAGGGATTTTGAAGTTATTAGTCCTCATCAGGATGTTTTATCACACCCCTTCTTTTAAGGATCAGGGATCTAAGGCCAAGAGGGTACACAAAGATTTTAAGGGCAAGAAGTGGTAGAAGATGTTAAGGAAACAACGTTTTCAATAAACAATATGGTATATGCACATATGAAATCGCAGAGAATAAAACAGCATATGCAAGAACTACAGAAACTTATTCCTGATTTAATACATGCATGAAGGAGTGGAAATGGAAAAAAATTCCCACTCATGGTGAAGCAGTTAGTCAGAAATGATACTTACTAGTACAGAGAAAGTAATTTCTCTTCAAAGAATTGTCTGAGTATATAAAACACCCTCCAGAGCAGGCCCAGGCTTCATGAATAGTTGGCCAATACAAATCATGCTTCAGAGTTTACACTGACACCCTTTCCTTTCTTTTCTTTTTTTTTTGTCTTCTCTTACATTTTCTTTCCTTTCCTCTCCTTTCTGTTCCTTCCTTCTCTTCTATTTTCTTTTATTTTCTAAGAAAGACCAAGTTTAACATGAAATGATTAAGGAAAATACAGAAGAATTTTATGAATGAGAAATAATTTAATAAAATTATATTTAAAGAAATTCTCCAAAGGCAAAACAAGAAATATAACAAATAATATAGGCTCCATAGTACTGAGATGAAAAGCCAAGCAATATTTTTCTGTTAATGTACACTTGAGAAATAACACAGAGTGGCTAAGTCAGAGGGTAGGATTGCATGACACTAGGAAACAAGGATGAATTGATATGTCTAACTATCACAGAGCTTGCAGGGGTAGCTATCTGCTGGCACACACTGACCACACCAGTAAATCAAGGGTTGGTTATAAGAGTGAGAAGATAAAAATCTATAACCAAAGTCATATAAGTAATAGCATTACTAGATTGAAATATATTTTTAAAAGTATTTCTGTTAGGAGGATTGTGGTACTGTGACCAATGACTTAGAAAATAGAAATTTCAACATACATATTAAAAGCTTATTCTCATATGGGCATCTGTTAAAAGACATAGTCAAATGATGACTTCTAAGATAGCAACAGAAGTCTGTAAAAATGTTTATAAGAACCTATTTTTGAGGATAGGTTTCAGTTTTCTTAATTGTTAATATGTATTCAACAAGTTAAAGCATTGTACATGTATCTGTAGTCAAAAATCTAGACATCTCAGAGGGAAAGTCGACTTAGAGGGCTATAGTAAGAAAAGCACCAATTTAGGTTCCTATATTCTCTGCAAGATCATGCTGCTTGAATTCAGTTCTTTAATTGTTAGAGTAAAACTCCATTGTTTCGGTTTGTTTAATTGGTAGCCAGAAGCTATTTTAAAACCCAGAAGGCTCTATTCATTTCTTGTTTTCTGGTACTATTCATCTCAAATCCAGAAAATACATGTCATATAATGTTTCCTATTTCCAAGAACTGCTGAATCATCTCTCAGCATCTCTTTGACCTTAATATCTATTTTTTCAGCAATTAGACAAATGTTCTGGTCTAAGCTTGTGCTATTGGACATGCTTAAGTAGCCAGTGCTGATATTCCTATCAAGGTGGACTACCGATTGATGGAGAGTTCTTAGAGCCTTGAAGAGAACCTAATGTAATCATTTTGTCAAGTCAATATAGCTTCTAGTTATATTTTAAATACTAATTTTTGTATGCATAGATTAAGTATGGCTCTAAGCCCTCACCAGACAATATTTTTATTTATTTATTTATTTTGAAAATCCAGGTTTCTCTAGAGAATCACAACTGGTCAAAATGTAAAGGGAAAAATGAATACGGAGAGTCCAATCCAAATTTGTACATCTTCAATGTAACTCATACACCTAAAAGCTCAGGGAACAAAAGGCCAGAATCATTGTAAGAACCAGAGCACTGAGATATGAGCTATGACAATGTTTTCTGTATGTAACAGGGATGTTGCACCAATGAAACTTCAAGAGTATAGTTGCTGAAACCACATGTGCATGATGACAATGCAGGTTGACATGCCAAAATAGGTGGAAACACTTGATAAGACCATACCCACATATGAAGAGCCATTGGCAGTAAATGCCTGATGAAAGGAGAAGTCCATTTTCTCCCATAAATAATCCCTGTAGACTATCCAATACCATGGGGTCAGCCAGAAACATGTATATATAAGCAAAACTAAGTGGACTCAATTGTGTATGTGTGCATATAAAACAAAATTATTAATGAAGAGATCATGAATTCAAGATTAGAATACAAACTTATAATTTAAAATCCAATATAGGGATTAGAGAATTGTCCTACAACTTAAAAATATTCAGCATCAAGTAGCTTACAGACAATTGCTACTCCTGTTCCAAAGGTTCACACATCCACATATAGACACAGAATATATTCTGATATATATATATTGAAAGGCTGGAGAATCTTAGAATTTAAAATGAGGGCATTTAATAGAAATGCATGTATAATGTATAACCTTTACCTAAAAGGGGGCATGGAAAACCTCTGTAACAAGCCAAAAATGTGGAGTAGCCAGTTCCAGGAACTTGGCTAACTCAGAGCCTCAGGGCTCTGGTTCCTGAAACCTGCCCCTCCTGACTGATCCACAATGAGGGTGGAACTAGAAATGAAGGTCTACTGGCTTACGAGCCTCCTCACCCTGCTGACCGATAAAGATTACATTCCTAGAAGGAATATGTTCCCCTCCCTAACTGAATACCTTGGGTTGGGTCCCTCTGAAATTTCCCACTCCAGCTATATATGTGGCAGAAGATGGCCTTGTTGACATCAGTGGGAGGAGCGGCCCTTGGGCCTGAGAGTGTTCAATGCCCAGTGTAGGAAAATGCCAGGGCGGGAAGATGAGAGTGGATTAGTGGGTAAGGAAGCACCCTCATTGAGGCAGGGGTTGGGGGATGGGCTAAGGAGTTTCTGAAGGGGAGACCTGGAAAGGGGAAAACAATTGAAATGTAAATAAATATACAATAAAAATAGTATGAACTATCAAAAAAAAGGATGTCTTTGCAAGTCCTTTCATATTAATGAGCAATATAAGACTTAGGTGATAGGTCAGTGATTGAGATTGGATAGAAATGTCTTAGCTAAAAAGGAGGCAGTGTGGTGATTTGAATATTCTTGGTCCCTTGCAAGTGATAGTCTTAGGAAATTTGCCCTTATTACAGGAAGTGTGTCATTGTGGGGGTAAGCTGGAAGGTTAGCTTGTGGTCAATGTCTGCCCAGGGTAGAGATCTCCTCCTGGATGCCTGCAGAAGACAGTTCTCTCCTTCTGCCTGCCTTCAGATCAAGATGTAGAACTCTTTGATCTTCTAATACTATATCTGCTTGGTCACTGTCATGCTTCCCACTATGATCATAATGGAGTTCACAAGATAATGTAGATATGCCAGCCAATAAGCCCTAGGGTTCATCCCATCTTCTCTATGATTATAGGCATTTGACAATGCATCTGCTTTTTATGTGGGTGCTGTGGACTGGAACTCATGCCTTTAAGATTGGACAGCAAGCATGTATACACTGATCCATCTCCCTAATTCCCAAATCCTCTTTCCCTGTTTTATTTCATTAGTTTATGTTATCCAGCACAGTAGGGTTTGTGTGTGTGTGTGTGTGTGTGTGTGTGTGTGTGTGTATCTGTGTGTAACCTGAGTCTGTAGTACACAGTTACTGTCCTAGTGACAAATGCTATGTCTGAATTTTCTTTCTTGACTAAGGTTATACCCATAAAAGGAAATGAGTAAGCCACAGAGGTAACAACAGGGAAAAAAGCATCTCTTTGCAAAACTGGGACAATTTTTAAAGTTCAGTTTATAATTATACTTTCAATTAATCATCCTTTTGGGAATGTCATGTCTAGGAGAGTAGGTGATGCAGGGCACAGAGAGGAAAAACTTTAGCATTTAATGTAGCACATTGTTTTAAGGTATGATGAAGTTTGTAGTGAGATGCAGTAAAAAGGTATTTTAAAATAGAAATTTTAATTATGTCTGCAAAGTTTTCCTACACTATGAGTTGACATAGCCATAGTAAGAACAGAGCATAATGTAGGTAAGAATGATCCTATTGTTTATCAGCACAAATGATTATAATTCTAGACATTGGATCTGATATTGTTATAAATTAAAGAAGATGTGCAAATGGTTAAGATTCAATAAGCTTCTCAGTATCTGCAATAGTGTCTGTGTTTGGTGTCTGTAGATGGGATGGATCCCTAGGTGGGGCAGTCTCTGGGTGGCCTTTCCTTCAGTCTCTGCTCCACTTTTTGTTCCTGCATTTCCTTTGGACAAGAGCAATTCTCAGTTAATATTTTTGAGGTAGGTGGCCCCATCTCTAAACAGGGGGTCATGCCTAACCTCAGGATATGGTCTGTATAGGTTCTTTCTCCCCTTTGTTGTATATTTCAGCTAATGTCTTCCCTGTTAGGTCCTGGGAACCTCTTGCTTTCCTGGTATCTGGGACTTTCTAGTGGCTAACCTTAGTTCTCTATGCATGTGTGTGTGTGTGTGTGTGTGTGTGTGTGTGTTAGGGGTTTTACTTCACTGAACAGATAGCAGGACCAGGACAACATTCAATTGTGCCTGGCTTACAGGTTCAGATTTTCAATCCATTATCATCAAGGTGGGAACATGGCAGCATCTAGGTAGACAAGGTGCAGAAGGAGCTTAGGGCTGTACATCTTTACTTAAATTCTGCTAGCAAAATACTGGCTTCCAGGTAGGTAGGACTAGGTTGTAAAAACCCATCATCTCAGTGACATTCCTACTCCAACAAGGCCACGTCTCCAAATAGTGCCACTCCTTGGACCAACCATATCTAAATCATAACTTTATATAGATGGACTCAAGAAGCATGAACAAAAGTCACTTACATATTATATATAATACATACTAAAGAACCACTATATATTTATAGATGAATCGAAATAATGTATTCATGTGTAATGTTTTTCATGCCACACTTAACTAGTCAGAATAAAATGTATTAAATACTTATAGTGCATAAAATAAGAAATTTAACTGTCAATGCTATATAAATAATGTGAATTTTATTCAATATTTTGTAGCAGGTAGGAATGTAGAAGCAAATGGTATTATTCTCCAAACGTCTTAGTTTTTGTTTTGTTTTGTTTTGTTTTTTTGTTTGTTTGTTTGTTTGTTTTTGAGACAGGGTTTCTCTGTGTACTCCTGGCTGTCCTGGAACTCACTCTGTAGACCAGGCTGGCCTCGACCTAGATATCTGTCTGTCTCTGCCTCCCAAGTGCTGGGACTAAAGATGTGTGCCACCACTGTCTGGCCCTTCTTAGTTTTCTAACACTTATTCATTGTTTTGGGTGGATTTCAGAAATCAGAAAGTTCCAAAAGAAAAACAACTCTTACTATCGGGGGAATTCCTGCATCTATCTCTTCATACAAAATTACATTAAGAATTGATGTGCTGCAATTTTTTTTCTTATAAACCTGCAGAACTCTCTTCACAACTATAGACTTCTGTTCATACTCATAGAATATATGAACTTACCTCAATTCTTTATAGTTTCAAAATATATAACTCAAGACATGAAAAGGGAACATTTAATTTTGAGTGTAAGTACATAAGTGAATATTGGTGAAAAAACACCCAAAGTAATCATTTTGCAAAGTTCATTTCGGATAATACTGTTAATAGTGTGAGCTAAAGCTCACTGAGCAATGTTGCTTCAGTATTATTCACTACACAACAAAACTGTAAGTATACTATGGAGAGAACTATTCACATTATGGCTCCTGGGAAACAAAAGGAATAGAAAGGAATGAGTTTGTGCAACCATTAACAAGGGCAGGCTAAGTAGCTTCTATGGGTCTCATCTACAATGACCTACTGACAAACTATAGACTGTCAAAAAAAAAGAGGGAAGGAAGAAAGGAAAGGACAGAGGGAAGGAAGGGTAGGAGGGAGGGAAGGAAGAGAGAGAAGGAGGGAAGGAAGGAGGGGAGGAAAAAGGAAGGAAGGAAGGAAGGAAGGAAGGAAGGAGGGAAGAAAGGAAGAAATATCTATAATAAATGGACTTTGTGGAATCATTCAAATGTCCAAACTGGAATGCATTTATTTTGGTTGATGAGAAATGTCAAAACCAAAACATAATATTTAAATATTCCTTTTAAAAGTTCATCATAATTTACTGTTATTTTTCCTAGCTTTAATAGAAATAACATTTAGTAGTATTTGCAGTATTTTTAAACATCTGTATAACACAGCAATTTATTTTTACCTCATCAATCATACAGCACTATTTGCAGAAGACCTGATCCACAGCAATTCAAGCATAGAACTATCAGATACCAGGAGGGTCTGAAACTCTCATGTGCTGTCGCCCAGCTATGGATGGCAGTTTCAACCAAATGAACCTCATAAGAGAACTGGTAGAAAATTAATCATACTATTTGCTTGCTTTTACTTTATTTATAGTTATTCACATAATTTTTTGGAGATTAATACACCTATTTTTAAAACAATTATAAATATACTTTGGAAGTTTGGCACAATCACCTGATCTTAGTCATGACAAAAATAATACATTCAAGTAAAAAATTCAAGCATAATTCAATATAAAACAATGTTTCATTATGTAGGGTTTTTCTTAGTGCTTCTTGTTTTACTTATTCTCATTTTTGTAAGGATTCACATGTGTTTGTGTGAATGTGTATGAACACATGTGCATACATCTGTATGTATGAATATATATGTGAGTATATGTTTTGTGTATGTGTATTTGTGTGTGTATTGTGTGTTTGTATGTGCATGCATGTACTGGAAATATAAATTATAGTTTAGTACATACCAGGCAAGTAGTCTATCACTGAACAGAATCCTCACTCTGAACTATTATTATTATTATTATTATTATTATTATTACTATTATTATTATTATTATTATTGTGAATTTTAATATTTATTACTATTATTATTTTAACTGTAGATACCTATTATCCAATAATTTGTGATAGAAAATAAAATAATAAAATGGGGTTTAAAGGCAACTAGCAATGTTTATTTTTTAATTATTATCTTTAATCTTATTATACAATCTATCAATATGCCCCTCCTGTAATACCCTCTGATAGTTTCTCATCCCATTCCTTCTCCCCCATCTTGAAAAGAAATCAATGCTTTTTCAAATTTACAATTCTTTGAGTAGATAGAAAAATCCACAGCACACATAAATACATGTAAATTTGCAAAGTCTATACAAAATATAATTATGTTTTAGTTCTTTTCAGGTGTCATAGAGCTCTTATTTGTATCTTCTATCATTTCTTAAGGTATTTAATAAAGTAATATGAAAGTTTTACTAATTCTATTCATTCTCTACATCTTCTATAGATTTTGGAAACATAACTGCATCTATTTATCAGAGGAATGTTTAACACTAAGTATGGAAGTCTGAGTAAAGATCAATGTGAGAGCAAATATAACAACAACAAAACCCCACAACCATTAGTTCAGAAGATACTTTGCAAATATAAGAGGGTAATGGGTTAATTATACATGTTTTAGAAACACGTACTTCAAAGACTTTGATTAAGTAATTATGATATAATATAAGAATTTTATCTTTCTAAGATGATCCATTAATTTTAGTACAATCACTTCACAAAAAATCATTACACAAAGAAGGCAAAATTGCTCAGCTGGCAAAAGAAATTGCTATAGCATAGGCTATCTAAGGTCCATCCAAAGAATCCACACTCTGAATATAGAGACTGACCTGTTCCCTGATAACAACTTTTATCTTAGTCAATTCTCTAATGACGTGAAGATACACCACAACCACAACAACACCTATAAAAGAAACCATTTAAGTAAAGATTGCTTACAAATACCTTAGTTTAATAAGCAACCATAATGGAACAAGTGAGCATAGTTGCATACAGGCAGACAATGTGCTGGAGAAATAGCTGAGAGTACTATAGCTGTATTGGCAGGCATCAAAAGAGAGTAACATAGGTCCTTGCCTTGACTGTGGAAGCCTCAAAGCCCACCTTCAGTGACACTTCTTCCAACAAGGCCAAATCTACCCCAACAAGGCCACGCCTCCGACTCATTCTCAAATAGTACCAGTCCCTGATGATCATTCATTTAAATATATGGGTGCTGTTTCTCTTCAAAGGAACAGCGTCTTCTAAAAAAGAAGTATTCACAATTAGTAAACAATCACTGAAACCCCTTAATATCAACTTTATGTTGAAATACTCTCATATTGTGTTTCATAAAATTATTCATTAAATGTATCTTGATCTAAATTCAGCAACTAATTTCTGTTACTAGTTTCTTTTAGTATAATTATATTTTAACTGCATATTTTTGAGTACCATATGACAAACAATGGATGTTTAAAATTTAATTTTATTCAGATCTGTGTATTCTTTCCATGTGAAACTGAGAAAATATGACAGGTAAAAGTGATGCAAATTATACATCCAGATTTAATATGGTAAAACAGTGAAACAAAATTGATATGTCTATCTTATGAAGTAGAGTTCAGAGTCATCTGAATGCACAATTATATCATGATTTTGCTGTAATAAAAATAAAGCATTATCTGGGTTATAGTGATTCTTAAAAATGCATCTTCAGTACTGGAAAATATATGGAAGCTAAATATTTGTGTCCATTAAAAATTAAAGCTTAGCAAGCAAATCTCCTCAGATTCATACAAAGAGTACATTAGCCAAAAACTTTCTTGGTTTTAATTCCTGCTTTTGTCCTTTGAGTCCACATCTGGTACCACTTCTTTCAAATTTCACTGCCAAGCAAGCTAATGAACTCCTACTCTGAATAGGTATTATTTGGATTTCATAGATAAACAAATGGTTTCATGTTGTATATTGCAATTAAGCTCTACCAAATTATGTGCATATACTCTGGTTATGCTGTAACTGTCATTATTAATATTTAGGCACATCTGTGATCTCCAATCATATTATCAGCAATTGAAGAAGTACTAGAACATATAAAGCAGAAGTATTTGTCACTGATTCAGAAATTAACCATCATTCAAAATTGTGCCAATATGCATATTGAGTTCTGCATTAAAAACTTGTTTTAGATGCTTCCTTATTAAGCAATTCTTTGGTAAGAATGCTTAGAAGAAATGCTCAAGAGAAACGGCAAAGCAGCTATTTATAATCTTCTCCAAGAAAATAAACTAATTTTGTTCAATGAGTTTACTGAAGATTTTTATTGATTGCAGACACCCATGGAAATTGTTGGAATCTGTCAAGAGTATAGCTCATAAATGAAATAATTTTTACATTTCAATGAGTACTAGTTCTCTTTTAAAAATAAATCAGTTGGACAAATACTGAAAAACCTACAAACTTGTGGATTTTTAATAGAAACACTATTAATTGTCAAATTTAGATCTAAAAAATAAAAATATTGTTACCTGATTAAAGCATATCTGTATATAAGCACTAAACCTGTGTTTTAACAAATTTTGATTTTGACTTGTATTCCCTTGTTATGTTTTGAAGTTTATATGCTGTGATAGGTAAGTGTGGCCAAATCATAGGAAATTACAGTTTTCAGTATGGAAGCCTTCCACCTTCTTTGTCAAATTTCTTCCTTTTTGTATGGTTATTCAAGGACTAAGTAGCATGTTGTTGGAGTGAAAATATGCCTGTAAGTTAATGTAGTAGAATAAAAAAAAGAAATACATTGATATATGCAAAACAACCAATATCTAATAGTTACCAATAAGGAAAGAAAAAAAAACAGACTGGGTAACTAGACTCTGAAAATGTACTATTGTCTTCCTCCAATTGCTGTGCACATAACCAACCTACAGCATTTTAAAGGTGGATATTTACTCCTGACAACAAAAATACTACATTAAAGCATCATGAACTTTTCACGACATTGGTGTGCTTACATCTTTTTTGCATGAAACTTGCAAGTACATATGAATCAAAATAAAACATTAGAATGTA
Organism: Mastomys coucha; assembly: GCF_008632895.1. NCBI lineage: Eukaryota > Metazoa > Chordata > Mammalia > Rodentia > Muridae > Mastomys > Mastomys coucha. Next base: position 77,429,532 of record NW_022196915.1, read on the forward strand.
TTTCATTAAATACAATTCTGTAGGAGGAGCTGGAGAGGTGTTTGAGTGGTTAAGAGCACTGAATTCTCTACCAGAGGTCCTGAGTTCACTTCCCAGAAACGACATGGTGGCTCTCAACCATCTGTAATGGGATGCAATTCCCTCTTCTGGTGAGTCTGAAGAGAGTGACAATATACTTGCATATATTGAATAAATAAATCTTTTAAAAAATATCTCATTATCTAGAATCATCCTCCCTCACTTCTTTATCTTAGTCATTGAAGCATGATACTCAGCCAAACATAGAGGTAAAATACATGAACATTTTTACTAGTCCGTTCCTATTTCTGTCGAATCTGGAATTACAGGGTAAATACCACAGCCACATGACATTTATGTGTGTTATGGGTATCTATTACCTTGGCTATCTTGTTCTTAGAAATGCATGGCAAGATCTTTCAGCCCTGAGGTGTTTCCCCAGACGTTCTCCCTTTCTTACCTACCTTCATTCTATTCTTCTTCATTCCTCATTTTCTCATTAATGGTCTGCCCACTATGATGTATCTCAGCATTTTTATGTCTAGACTCAGACTATGTCTCATTGGAAAGTGTATGGTGGAAATCCTACTTCCATTAACAGACTACATGGCTTCACTGATAGAGGATAATCCTAGAGAAAAATCTCTGCCATGCAAAACTAAATGAACACGTGTGCACAGACATGCAAAAAATACATTGTACATTGATTTCTACATACAAACATGAGACACTGGGAAAGAAAAAAAAAACAAAGTAAGAGAAAGAAAGAAATACTCTCAGAATATTCAGTGTGTTGTGTTCACAACTGTGAAAATGTGAGGGAGGGACCTAAGGGCACAGAAGTAATCAGAAATTATGTGCTGTATGTGCTTATGCTCTGTGTCCTTCCACTGACAGGAACATCTTTATTACAACTTGTAAAACTGAAGGAAGCCAGAGTACAAATTCTAAACATTCCATTGGAGTGTAAATATCTTCATCTGACTCATTCAGCTGCTTGGTTGGCCTTTCTTTTGGGCAGTCATGGTAGGCTCCTGTTTGTGAGCAAACCATAGCCCCAGCAATAGTGTAAGGCCTTGGGGCCTCCTCTTCAGCTGGATCCCAGTTTGCGCCTGTCACTGGACCTCCTTTCCTTCAGACTCTTACCCATTTTTCTACTTGCAGTTCTCTTAGACAGGAACAATTCTGGGTCATAATTTTTGATTGTGAGATTGCAATCTCATCCCTTTACTTGATGCCATCTCTTTCTACTGGAGGTTTGACTCTACAAGTTCTGTCTCTCTACTGTTGAGCATTCATCTAAGATCCCTCCCTCTGAGTCCTGAAAGTCTCTCACCTTCCAGATCTCTGGTACAATCTATAGGGTCTCCCCACCTACTACCTCCAGAGGTTGCTTGTAAAATGCATTAGAAAATAAAAGTACAGATCCAAAAAGAATAAGAAGTGTGCCTTTTAAAAATGTAATTGCATTTGATTATGTGAAGAACATTGTATGCTTAGTCTTCTTTTGGTGCTTGGCACAATAATGTCAATACAACAACAGATGGATGCACTACTCATTACACAGAAAAAAACATTCTATGCCTGTTTCTTTATCTAAACACTTAAGATTTTTATGGTGGATATTATAACATATTTAATGCAGAGAATAAAAATGACATGGAAATATTAATGCCACAGTTACAATTCAAAGTATTGTAAAATACAAACATTATTGGAACACTATTTGATGAACAGATGTACAATCATCCGAAAGAAAAAAATCTCCTTTCTTCGTTGTCATGGAAGTAAGAATTTGTGAAGCACTATGCTGAACACACACCTGGCTCTATTCAAAACATAATGGGTAAGTGTGTCTAAGAAGTCACATTCTGCTTTCACATCCTTAGTAAACAAAGGCAAAATCAATTTGTACTTAATGGACGTGAGATTCCACCTCACACCAGCCAGAATGGCTAAGATCAAAAACTCAGGTGACAGCAGATGCTGGAGAGGTTGTGGAGAAAGAGGAAGACTTCTTCATTGGCTGGTGGGATTGCAAGCTGGTACAACCACTCTGGAAATCAGTTTGGTGATTCCTCAGGAAATTGGACATAGTACTACCAGAAGACCCAGGTATACCACTCCTGATCATATACCCAGAAGATGCTCCAACATATAACAAGGATACATACTCCACTATGTTCATAGCAGCCTTATTTAGAAACTGGAAACAAGCCAGATGTTCCTCAACAGAGGAATGGATACAGAAAATGTGGTACATCTACACAATGGAGTACTATTCAGCTATTAAAAACAATGAATTTATGAAATTCTTAAGCAAAGGGATGCATCTGAAGAATATCATCCTGAGTGAAGTAACTCAATTGCAAAAGAACACATATGGTCTGCACCCACTTATAAGTGGATATTAGGCCAGAAGCTTGGAATACCCAAAATACAATCTACAAACCAAAAGAAACTCAAGATGAAAGAAGACCAAAACGTGGATACTTCAATCTTTCTTAGAAGGGGGAACAAAATACCCATGGAAAGAGGTACAGAGACAAACTATGAAGCAGAGACTGAAGGAAGGACAATTTAAATACTGCTCCACCTGGGAAGCCTTCCCATACTCAATCACCAAACCCAGACACTATTGTGGATGTCAGCAAGTATAGGAGCCTGATATAGTTGTCTCCTAAGAGGCTCTGATAGTGCCTGACTAATTCAGAAGCAGAGGCTCACAGTCATGCATTGAACTGAACACAGGATCCCCATTGAAAGAGCTAGAGAAAGGACCCAAGGAGCTGAAGAGTTTGTAGCCCCTTAGGATGAACAACAATATGAACTAACTATACCCTCAGAGCTCCCAGGGACTAAACCACCAACCAAAGAGTACATATGGTGGGACTCAAGACTCCAGCTGCATATGTAGCAGAGGATGGCCTAGTTGATCATCAATGGGAGGAGAAGCCCTTGGTCCTGTGAAGGTTCCATGCCCCAGTGTAGGGGAATGCCAGGGCCAGCAAGGAGGAGAGGGTGGGTTGATGAGCAGGGGGAGCGAGAAGAGAATAGCTTTTTCTTTGTTTTTTACCCGGAGGGGAAACTTGGAAAGGAGATATCATTTGAAATGTAAATAAAGAAAATATCTAATTAAAAAATGAAAATATCTAATAAAAATTGTGTTACTGTTCAGAAAAGAAAAAAAAAAAGTCTCCTTTCTTAGTTGTCATGGAAAGAAGAATTTGTGAAGCACTATGCTGAACACACTCCTAGCTCTATTCAAAACATAATGTGTAAGTGTGTCCAAGAAGTCACATTCTGCTTTCATATCCTTAGTAAACAGAGGCAAAATCAATTTATACTTAATGGGAATGGTACCTTTCCAGTTTGTGGGAGCTAAAAATGTCTAAAGCTTGCCTACACTGAAAATAAATGAACCTGGTTGCAAAATAATATTTGATACTGTATTCATGCCCATTTGAATATGAATGGATGAGAAATATAAAGATAGAAGTAGGTAAAAAATATCCAATACAATTGTATAGAATTTTCATAGAGTCTAAGCAACTAAATGATGATAAATATCCTGATCTTGTAAGGTTTAATAATTTTACATTTATATTACTTAAATACATTTTCATTATCCTTTGTATGTGCGAACCTCCTCTACAACTTTCTAAAACTTTCAAAGTATTAAATTAAACTCTTTGATAAAGAACTGTAAATGGTTTCAGTTTAAGTATTTCTCAAGAGAAACATTAGCTTATGATATTAACATTTAATAGGCAATGCTTTTTGATTCAGTGAATTCCAAAGAATGAAATTTGTTTCTCTAAAAAAACATTTAAGTACCGTTCCAGTGATTTTTAAAGTTCAGAAATATAGAATTTTTTTTTCAATTCATTATTTGCATAAGAACATCATGGATCACTCCATTAAAGTGAATCTCTCCATTAAAAGAGAACACATTTTAAAAAAACAATGCCTTTTAAACACACACACACACACACACACACACAGAAGAATTTACTCTGCTAAATGTACTTTATTGATTTTCCATTCTTTCCCCTCACAAAACTCTCCTGAGTGACTTTTTAAATGAAAATCAGAAGAAAACGATGAATGAACGTGGGATGCTAGAGATGCCAGAAATGTAATTTTATGTAAGACATGCTTATCAGAATTTTCAGAAACATTTATCTAAATCATGGATAGCACACTCTCAAAAATTAACAAAAGTCATGAAAAGGGGATAAATTGACTTTTGGATTAAGGCAGATTTACTATAATCTGTAGACATTTTAAAATTGCCACATAGTAGAAAATATGAATACCATAATTTTCATAGAATGTGATTTTGTGAGCATCCATTTTCATATCCTTAATAGGAGCCAGGATTTCAGTTACTCTCTTAAAATACAGCTTTATTTTTTCAGAGAAAAAAAAACACTATAGATCAGTGAAAATATATACACTAAAGGCAGATCTTGTTTTTTGAGAAAAGAGCCAAAGACCTGAAGACCTGAAGACCTATATCTTAGACTTGAAGGTCAATAGATTCAGTTTCCATCAGATTAGGATAGATGAGTTCAGAGAACTTCATGGAAGCTCTTCAATTTCTGCTCAGTTTGTCTTTCTGTTAACTGATGATATCAGTTACAAGAGAGCAAGGTGAGGAAAACAGTCTGCAGGTAATCTGTACATAGAGAACATAAGGTGTCTGCTAAAAATAAGCAGTGGTATTGTAGTGAGGTCTAACATCAAACAGGATAGATGTCAAAAAACTGGTACACGACAAAGCACAGCCAGAGGTAATAGAGATCAGTTGTAGACAGGAACCTGGGTAGAGATGAGCATGAGGAGTCAGCAAACTTAGTTGCTAAATTCAGTCTTGATAAGAAGGTAGCTACAATGAAAAGCCAAGGTCAGATCCAACCTGGAACTTAGACTGTGACTGAATAGTACTTCTAGCTCCCTGAGATAAATTCATTTTAAATAATTTGGCACAAAGAGATAATGAGAATTCCTTAATAAAAAGAGATAGTCTGAAAATTATTTGTGGTAAAATGAAAAGTACCTTCAGGCACACTCATATTATTTAACATTCTGCTTACCAGTGATTTCTTTTCTTTTACATTGCTATATGTGTATAGTTTCAGGGTGTTCAGGCTGGAATACAAACTAATACACAAATATATGAGGGCAAGATCCTTGAAAAATGCTGAAATATTCCCAGAACCAAAGTTTTCTTTTGGAGTATTTTAGTAGCATTTTCAAAAGAATATTCTAGCTAAATATATTCATGATTTCTTTACTTTTTGGTTGATTTAAACTTTTATGATAGAAAGACACAATCTATTACCTAACAACATTTTGAGTATCTTTCTTTCCTAGCCAAGTATAAGACTTATGGACATAAAAATGCACAGTTTTCTATGAAAGATGAAACTTTATACTAACTTTGATTTCTAGAAACTGATTTTTAAGTAAATTTAGATTTCATAGTTTAAATAAAAAGTTAGAACCACAGTTTACAAATAAGATAATAAAGATCAATCATAGAGATAAAGAAGCATATCTGGTAAGTGTATCGGATATTAGTATTGACTAACTTACCCTAAAATGAATCCTAGCTCATTAATGGTACATGAAGTAATTAGTATGTGAGAGCACATACTGCCCTAGATGTATATTCTGTTTCAAAGTCCAGGCCAACAATTATCAATATTCCTTGCATTCCTCACAGTATCCTAATGTTTATGAAATGGCTTTAAAATTGCATCTATTTCTTCTACTACCTAGCATTTACTCGTTTTAATATAAAAATGTAAGTGAATCTAACATCATGCCTTCTGCCTTCAAGAAAGAGATTTAATTCTATAGTTTATTGACTGATATTAAAGAACTACATTTTGTCTATTTTATTGATTTTTATTTTGTGATTTTTGTAAGAATACATATTGAATTTACAATGTAGTTTTTTATTTTAATGTGCTTATCCTAATTATTTTTTAGAGTTATTACAACTTTATAATTAATTTTATCTGGAAAATTCATACAGGTAGAATTTTGTATCCTTTCTTTCTTTATGTGAAAGACTCCAGTTAGAGAGATTTATTATATAATGCTTTCACAATATCTACAAGTTCCCATGGGGCAGTGGACACTGAGAGGTAGCCTTTTCCTCAGTTGAGCTGAGGCTAGAAGCCCCGGAGACCCTGAAAGGGTGAGGGTGGTAGGAACTTTGCCTGCTTCCAGTCACCAGGCCGCTGTCACTAGCCACAGTCCCCATCCCCATAGATTTTTAGCCATCAGTCAAGTAAGAGCAATGCACCAAGCCTCTCCACATGTAGATGAAGATAAAGAACTTAACCCGTGGTCACGTAGGTTCAAGTTAGAGATCGACATTGTAATGAGGTACCTAGAGGCCTGCAGGGCTTAGCCAATAAGCTTTCCTTGCCAGACATGCCTCCTTGCAAAAGATATTTAATCTCAGGCCCAGCCTAAGAAGTGGAGTATGATTTTACACATCCACTTTCCACCATGGCAATAAACAGTTTAGAACCAAGGACCATCACTTTTAATAGGGATCCACTGTGGGCCGCGATGGAGAATGACTTTGCCTACACAGACACTGTCTAATCCCACACAGAAGGCCTCTCTGCACTCCCAGCCACAATCACCTTTGGACCAGACAGAGCTCTCCTCACCCCAATCCCTCAACTCCCCTATCTTATGCTAGACCCAGCCAATGGGCCCAGATTCCATTCTCAGCCCTTCTACTACTTCAAGTGGGACCTTGGTGTCCAAGAGCCTGGGAACCCCGTAGCCCCAGCCTCTTCTCAGGCCTGGAGACCCCCAGCTAGCTCCAGTGTCCTGTATCTCAGAGTGTGCTTTCCCAGCCCTGAGCAGGGTCCTGGGGCTTCCCTATGACCCAACACCAGTCTGTCTCCTTGAATTCGGCCTCCCCAAAAAGCAGAGTGGACACTGGACACACAGCCCTACAAATTTCCTTAACTGGAGATCAACATGAGTATTCTCTTTGCTGTGTGCTCCCAAGCATTGGTCTTCCTTAAGGTTTCGATTCTTTGTACATTCAGTCTCTTTTAAAGTTAATGTCTTAAGTTAAGCTGCAATTTTAGTTCTGTCTTTTTATGCACATTTGAGAATTTGTCAAAATAACAAGACAATAAAATGAAATGTTATGTTATTCGTTCAATATTTGGTTTTTAAATTAATTTATTTTGTATTTTAATTGGTTTAGTATGTTTGTTGATCATGTCCTTTACATCCCTCCAAATCCTCCAGATTTCTGACCATCATTCTACCCACTCCAATCTTGCCAACCTCTCCAATCTCTCTCTCTCTCACTCTACATAGAAAATAAAAATAAGAAACAAAAAGTAAAATTCAAGTAAACAATAAAAGAAAGAAAAAAGAAACAATAACAAAATAAATGCAACAAATATGATGTAATGAAAATTCAAATCAAAAGAACTGTTTTACAGTGTGCATATTTGTGCAACAAGACTCTGACTGTTAGAGTCATATGGCTATTCCCAAGAGTAGCATCTGGAAGCACATGGGATAGAGCCGGTCACATTTTCTCCTTTCTGATTCAGACATATGAAGCCTAGTAGTATGAAGATTATGGCAACTATGTAGCAAGTCAGGAATAGCTATGTGAGGGAGAGGAGGAACTGCTACTGAGCTACAAAAGGCTTCACCTTAACAAGCACATTTTATAAGTAGGGACCTAGAACAGGAACTCATTGTTTTAGTGTCATTAGTGCTCAAGCACAGAACCCTAGTTCAACAGTGAGTACTCATGTGGTGGCTCACAAACTTTCTATAATTCCAATGCCAGTATATTTAACATTCTAATCTGACCTTCATAAAATCTTGCATGTATAAACATGAAGTCAGGTATGCGAAAATGCTCATAAATAATAAATCGAAACACAATTTTAAATTTAAAGTATCCACTCCTGCTCTGTTACTTATTGCATTTAAAATAATCAAATATAATATTACATGTTAGTTATATAATAATATTTTTAATATTAACTATTTAAATATAATATCATATAATATATTAACATTATTATAATATATAATATAAATATCAAATATAAAATAACAAATTGATACACTTTCTGTTGTTTATAGCAAAGATGCTTGTCTAAAGTAAAATATGTGTATATATTGTAGTGGATAGCTTTCTGTATTATTTACTCACAAAGATGAAACAAGCAAATAACCAAAATCCAAAAATAACAACCACAAGTATATAATTGTTTCTTGTTTTAAACTATCCTATACATAAACTTTTCCATAAGGATTTATGCCCTAAAATTTTATTACAAATTTCATTCAAATTGATATAATGTATATCATTTAATATATTAATTTAAAATGTGAAAATCATATTTTTATTTTCCAAGGCCTATAATTTTTGTAAACTAACTATTGCCTTACACTTTGTAAACTTTTCTAATTCTCCATAGAATGGGTTAAATAGTGAAAAATGTCCATAGATCAATAAGGCATAGAAAACATTTCTGAATTGTTTCATCAGACTTACACATAACAAAATATTAAACATATGTAAAAAATCAAAAGCACTGTAAAAACTTTTGCTGCCTTTTAAAGAGTGGCAGGGTCAAAAAGTGTGGACTGACCTTTCTACAGAAAATGTTTCCTTATCCTGGAGTAGCAAGCCTTACTTACTAAATCAATTAAGACATCCTTATAAAGATGTACATCTCATAAGAGCAGAGAAAAAAATTTACGACTTCCCACAATAATACTTTACAAAAGAGAATACTGGAGTCCCAAAGTCATGAAAAGAAAAAATCATGTCTAAAAGTTTAGTCAATCTAAAGAGAACTTCATAAAACAATCTTGCGCAAGTCACTTAGGGAATCTGAGAATGAAGTTTCAATCCTATAAGCCTTTTATTTTACATCAGAGACTCAGTTTGATCCAAAATTTTAATGTGCAAACAGTTATTATCCAGGCATAGATTCTTTCTTAATGCAAAATTTTATTAGGCTTAGCCATAAAGTACAGTATAATGAACATATTTTCTGATTCAGTGAGTATGTTTATTGAGTATCTAGTACGGGATTAGCAATGCCAGTTCACTCTCACTTCAAATTGGTGATGAGTATTCCTAAAACATGAGAAGAGTATGCATGACTTAAATTGTATTAAAAAATCTATTAATTCTAAATGTTTCTATTACAATATCAGATATAATGACTCTAGTCAGGAATATTTAGATATTGAATATGTAACTAGTATGAAGCACCTTCCACATTTATAGTAAAGTCTTGATAAATCTGATAGTTTTGGTCACAGGGTACACACGGTATGAAGTTATGTATGTTTAGCATGAGGTCAACATACATTCTAATTCTACAAAACCCTTACCAATTCATGTAAAGTTATGGTTGTCCTTACCATTTAGCAATTGAGAAAATTATAGTTTTGAGTGTGTTCCTTTATTCATAGGTCCATTTTCTTTATATCATTACTCTAGTGTAATACTTTAAATCCCTAAATTGGTACTTCTCAAAATGTACAGTTATCACATTGCTCAGTTTCAGGGAATCTAAACATTCATTTCCTGTCCTTTAACACTGAAGTGAACCCTGTGAACTGAACTACTCAGCTCTGCTACCAAGCAAAGGTAGATTTATAGAATTTCTTTTTATACTCCTATCAGATAGACATTTGTTTTTTCACCCTGACATGGCTTGAGTAGTAGTTTTGAGAAAACAATGTCTGACCCAGAATTACTAGTTTAGAATTGCTAATTTACTCACAAGTCTACACATACATCCAACCCACGTCATCCTGAATCATTGAAATTAAAATTACACTCCATTTCTTTCAGCAAAAGTCTTTGTTATTTCACCTAATGTGAAGACGGTATTGAATGAGATAATTTTTTTAATGTAAAACTGCAGTATAGAAGAACTTTTCTCCACTGAGCCTAATAGAGTAGTCATGTACCTAGCAACATAATAACAGGGGGCTAGCTTTCTAGCCTCTTAGATACAAATTGCATACTTTCCTATAAACAAAATATATATAAGCTATTGCCAGTTGAATATTTTATTAGAATTGCAAATTGAAGCTTTATGACAATCTTGGTAAAAAGTGAGGAGAAAACATGAACCAAGTTATAGATTAGTACCAGTGCGTTAATTATTAAAATACAGATGGATATATTGTGCAAATTGTACTTGTTATCCAGAAACTTCAACTTACATTCCATAAGAACTTTGAAGTTAAAATGGTCTGTGATGGAAAGAGTTTTAAGGTGAAAGTATTACTTTATTACAAATTGCCAAAAGATATTCAAATATGGAAGGATGTCAGAGAAGGAACTCAAGAAGGAACTTGAAGCAGGAAGCATGGGGAACTGCTGTTTGTTCCTTCAGCTTCTTACACAGCCTGCATAAAAATGGTAGCACTCACAGAGGCCTTGGTCCTTTCACATCAAGACAATCAGGACAACCACTCAGAGACATGTCCAGACAACAATGGGAGGAAGACAATTTCTCCAGTGACATTCTTCTTACAGATAACTTTGAACTTTATCAAATGACAAGAAAATTTATCCAGAACATTTATCAATATTTTTTTAAAAATATATTAGTTATTTTTAAAATTGGAAATATGCATTGTTGTATTTCCTCAGTGTCTCACTCAAAAAGAAGTTGTAGAGTTCCATAGAGTTCAACAATAGCACTTTCCACATGAAATAAACCACAAGGCTTTGATTTGGGGAGAGAACAATGCCAATTCCCAGTTAAGTAGAGGTGATAGTTTTATGCTTGATTTTACACTACTTGCATTAGAGAGCTAGTGTCAAACAAGTAGGTCTTAGACAGATCAATCTTGAAAAGCTGAACTGGCTTTTCTTAAGAAGATCCAAGAAGAAGAAGGCTATTGTTCTATGTCTATATTACATGAGACACAGGATGGACAGGAAACAAATTCTTGGAAGGTCAAAACAGTCAGAGTCACCATGGTTTGTCTCCAAACACAGTGGCATTGGTTAGTCCTAAGGTTCATTCCCTGTTCAGTGGAAGGTTGTTTGGATCCTAATGCTGAGCTAGGACTAACTTGACCTGCACTATTATTAGAAGAGTGGAAATTTGTACAATTTAACAGCTTTATTTTAGAGGCCTGGGAGGGGTCATAACTTAGAGTGATGGCTACGATGCCTTATGTTGATTAGTTATTAACAGTCTCTTCAGTTCCATCCAGGTTGAAGAAGAAACCCTAGCCCCTTCCAGAGAAATGATGATCTAAGTTGTGGAGACAAAGAGTTTGGTATAATATAGACAATGTATGGCTGTAAGTAATGACAGGGAAACATTAAACAAAAATACCAGAACTTACTGTCAAACAGGGCTGTTCTGCAAACCTGTGGCCTTGGGGCACGGAACAATTAGTTCAGACATATGTAGATTGCTCAAGCATTTTTGGAAGCAGTCTTCAGAAAATGAGGAACAGTGTGAAAGTGTGAGTCAAGCATAGAAATTACACTACTGCTACATGACCAATCAACTTGCCTTATTTATTCTTCAAGTTGGTAGCAATGAAAGAATACAAAATGGCAGTCTACTGGTACTTGCCACAGAACATAGTATTCATATACTAGAGTTATCATTTAAGTTCAATTTTGGTCTACAGAATAAAATTTGTCCTATTAAAATAATCACAGAAATTTTAGACAGGCAACAAAACTACCTGTATTCAATACTTCTTAGCTACTCAACATAGTTTCTGTAGAAATGACTTAAGTCTGTGAACAAGGAATAACATGGTGGCTTTAATAGTTAAAAAAATAAGAACCTTGGGTTCTCTCTGTGTTTCAGTTTGTCTCTCTGTCTCTCTCTTTTTGTATCTCTGTCTCTGTCTGAGTATCTCTGTCTCTCTGTCTTTGTCTCTGTCTCTGTCTCTGTCTCTCTATCTCTGTACCTGTCTCTCTCTCTCTGTCTCTCTCTGTCTCTCTCTGTCTCTGTCTCTCTCTCTCTGTGTCTCTCTCTCTCTCTCTCTCTCTCTCTCTCTCTCTCTCTTGCTCACCCCTCTCTCATTCTTTCTCTGAAAAGATCATTCCTCACTTTCCTTAACTTTTCCTAAAAGTGTTTAGTATTCCTAGTTTAACAGATGCATTGATGCATTTCAGGAGGCAGTTGTAAAACTTTGTGTTTCTTCTCTTTTAAAAAAATAATTAATTAATTAATTAATTAATTAATTAACTATAATCCCAAACACTGCTCCCATTCTTGGTCCCTCCATCACAGAGTCCCTTTCCTCCATTCCCCCACTTCTTCTCCTATAAGAGCATGGAATCTCCCTTCACTAGTACATCAAACCTCTATCAAATTAGACATATTCTCTCCCATTGAGGCCAGACAGGGCAGCCATGAAGACTGAGCTATCTGTCTGTTACATACGTGCTGGGGGCCTCATTCTAGCCCATGTATATTCTTTGGTTAGTGTCTCAGAATCTGAGAGCTCCCAGGGGACCAGGTTTGTTGACACTACTGAACATTTTGTGGGGTTCCTATCTATTTCTTGGCCTTCAACCTTTCCCTGAACTTTTATATAAGTATCCCCAACCTCTTTCTAATGTTTCACTGCGGGTATCTTCTTCTGCTTCAATTTGGTGCAGAGTAAGCTTCTCAGAGGACAGTTATGTTAGGGTCCTGTCTGTAAGCATAATAGAGTATCACTAATAATGTCAGGAATTGGTACTTGCTCATGGTATGGGTTTCGAGTTTGGCCAGTTATTGGTTGTCCTTTCCTTTGATTTCTGCGACCTCCCTACATTTCGTTGACAAATTTTGGGTTGAGACATTTTTGAGTGGGGTGGTGTCCTTATCCTTTCACTGGGATTCCTACCTGGCTATAGGAGGTAGCCTCTTCAGGTTCTGTATATTCGTGGTTAAGAATCTTGGCTAAGTTCACCATTGGCTTCTGAAAGCCTCCCTTATACCAGATCTATGGGGTTTCCTAGAGATTCTCCCTTATCCCCAACCCAGGTAGCTAGAGATTTTGATTCATTCTCCTGTCCCTCTGGGCCTCTCTCCTGTAGCTGGCTCCCCATTCCCCTCCCTTCTCCATCTTCCCACAGTTCCCTCACTCCCTTTGCATACTAGGGACTATCTTGTTTTTCCTTCTAAGTGTGATTCAAGCATCCTTTCTTGGGCCTTCCTTGTTTAACTTTTTTTAATTTCTAGGTTATATCCTAGGTGTTCTGTACTTAATAGCTAATATCCACCTATGAGCGAGTACATACCTTACATATCCCTTTGGGTCTGAGTTAACTCACTCAGGATAATATTTTCTAGTTCCATCTATTTGCCTTCAAAATTCATGATGTCCTTGCTTTTAATAATTATGTATTATTCCATTGGTTACATGGTCTATATTTTCTGTATCCATTCTTAAGTTGAGGGACCTCTGGGTTGCTTCTGGTTTCTGGCTATTATGAATAAAGCTGCTATGAACATAGTGGAGCCCATGTCCTTGGGGTATGCTGGAGCATCTTTGGGGTATATGCCCAGAAGTGGTGAGGCTGGGTCTTCAAGTAGAAATACTTCCAATTTTCTGAGAAACCACTAGCTTGATCTCCAGAGTTAAAATATATGTTTGTAGCCCTACCAGCAATGGAGGAATGTTCCCCTTTCTCCATAACCTTGCCTTCATGTGCTGACCACTGGTCATTCATTCAGATTGGTGTAAGGTAGAATCTCAGTGTCCTTTTGATTTGCATTTCCATGATTTCAATTTGCAATAATGATTTTGAACATTTCTGTATGTGTTTTTTTTTGCCATGCAATATTCCTCTCATGAGATTCTCTATTTAGTTTTGTGCACTATTTTTTAATTAGAGTTTAACTTCCTGAGTTCTTTATATATTTTGGATGTTAGCCTTTGTCAGATGTAGGGCTAGTGAAGATCCTTTCTCAATCTGTAGGTAGCTGATTTGGCCTATTGACAGCAAGTCAGAAGCTTTTCAGTTTCATAAAGTCCCATTTATCAATTGCTGATCTTAGCACCTGAGCCATTGGTGTTCTGTTCAGGAAACTGTCTCCTGCATGAAGATATTCAAGGTTCTTGTACCCTTTGTATTCTATTGGGTTTATTTTATTGCATTGTATGTTAAAGTTCTTGGTCCACTTGGACTTGAGTATTGTGTAGGATAAATACAGATCTATTTTCATTTTTCTACATGTAGACACCAAGTTAGACCAACACCATTTGTTAAAGATATTTTCATTTTTTCCATTGTATGGTTTTGGCATCTTTGTAAAAAATCAGGTGCCCATAGGTGTATGGTTTTTTTTTTTCTGGGTCTTTGAGTCTATTCCATTGATCAACCTCTCTGTTTCTGTACCAATACCATGCAGTTTTTATCACTATTGCTCTATATTATAGCTTGAGGTCTGGGATGGTGATTCCTCCAGAGGTTCTTTTATTGGTCTGGATTGTTTTGGCTATCTTGGGTTTTTGTTTTTCCATATGAAGTTGAGAATTGCTTTTTCAATGTCTGTAAAAGATTGTGTTGGAATTTTGATGTAGATGGCATTAAATCTTTAGACTATTTTTAGTAAAACAGCCAGTTTCACTATGTTAATCCAACAGATCCATCAACATGGAAGATCTTTCCATCCAAAGATTGATATTTTCTTCAATTTCTTTCTTCAGGGACTTGACGTTTTTTTGAGTACACATGGAGGGCCCATGGCTCCAGCTGCATATATAGCAGAGGGTTGCATTATCTGGCATCAATGGGAGATATTCTTTTGTCCTGTGGAGACTTGATGACCCAATGTAGGGAAATGCTAGGGCAGTGAGCCAAGAGGAGGTGGGGTGGGGGTATGTGAGGTCACTCTTGTAAGCAGGGGGAAAGGGGAGTGGTATAGTGGGTTTGCAGAGGGGAAACCAGGAAAGGTAATAACATTTAAAATGTAAATAAATAAAATAACCAATTAAAAAAAGAAAAAAATATATCCATTCCTTCAATGATATTTTTCTCTTCCTTGGATTCTCTCTTTCATCTCTTATATTATGTTGGAGATACTTGAATCTGTATTTCCTGTTCCCTTTCCTAGGTTTTCTATATCCAGGTTTACCTCCATTTATGTTTTCTTTATATCTTCTATTTCCATTTTTAGGTCTTTGACAATTTTATTTTCTTTGCCTGTATGACTGTGTTTTCCTATATTTCTTTAAGAAACTTACTTGTTTCATCTCTAAGTGCTTCCACTTGATTGTGTTTTCCTGTATTTCATTAAGGAATTATTTATATCAACTTTAAAGGCCTGTATCATCTTCATGAGCCAGGATTTATGAAGACATTCTTGCTTTTCAGGTATGTTAGGATATCCAGGACTTACTATAGGAGAGATGGGTTCTAATGGTGTCATATTGTATTGGCTTCTGCTGATTTTGTTCTTGTGCTTGTCTTTTGCCATCTAGTTGTCTCTGGTAAGGGTTGGCCTGAATGTTCCAGATAAAGCTTTGGGGTGGGGTGCAGTGCTAGACTCTGCAACCCTCTTGTTGCAAGGAAAGACCAGAAGCATGCTAGTGATTTTATGACAGCTTTTTTTAAGTTGTGAACATGTATAATGCTTATTTGATAAAAATCTAAATATCATACAGTTTGATTGATATTCAAATATTTTCAGGTGGTAAATATAAATAATGTACTCTCCAATGAACTACAACCTCAAGTATTGATGATTACTATGTGCAGGTATGTTTTTTCTAAGGTAACTATTGACTCATAGTTTACAGAAGCAGACTTAACAATTTAGCTTTAATTTCAAATATCATAATCAAATGAAACCTAATCAGTAATGATAATTTCACTGCCTCTTAAAGCCTTTTGTAAAAATGTATCTTCTCAGGTCTTCAAATTTGAAAATTCAAATGCTGGGTAATATAAGATAAAAATTGCCATTTAGGGCTGTCTTCAATAATGTATACACTCAAATTAGAGCATTACAAGGATTAAATTTTCAAAAGCCTGAGATGTATGTGAATATTAAGTTTGAAAATTATGCAATGTACATTATCATTAACAAATAATACATTACCAAAAAAAACAATGATTAAAATTATTGTATCATTTAGGTGTTTTGGTTTTTTGTATATTGATTTTGTCTATGCCTAAGTGAAACAATTTTATTTGGAATAAGCCAACTTGCAAAACTTGTTTTAATAATGTCTATTCTTGTAAAAATAGTATATTTAAACCCTCAACAAATAATATGTAAAGGTCAGAAAATAATATATATACATATATATATAATTTATATCTAATTAATATACAATTAAAAGTATCTTAGGAGAAATGAATGATGTTTATATATATTTTAAAAGGAAAATTTTCTTGTATTGAAGTATACTTCACAAATATTATTTAAGTATTTCAAATAAAAACTTGATGTAGATTTTTTTTGTTGCTCAAAAGAAAAACATAATAACTAGTAGACGGCAGATTTCACAGCCAGGATTGGTGGCAGAAATAACATTGAATGCACTCACCCTTACTGATCTCCTTTCAGAAATGAAGCTCCACCTCCTAATGTCTCCATAGTCTTCAAAATAAAGCTTAGGTATGAATTTTCAAAATATGAGTATATGGAAGACATTCTAACTTCAAAAAACTAACTAGTCCTTGGATAAGAATTAGATAAAAACTAATAAGTCTACAACTGTTAGATTCTGCATTAAAACAGTTTAATTGGTTTGCAGTGAAGATGGAGGGCATGGAAGAAATAAAGCTAAATGCCTTGACAAGACCTATGTGTCTTCCTCACAATGACAACTGACTTGTGTTCAATTTTTTTCAAATACATAAACATAATTGGACCTTGATTTTCTTTCTAGAACATTTTTACCCATCCATAAAAAGAATTTACTATTATAATTCTTTCTCATTTGAAAAATATTCATGTGGTCCCTTCTTAATCAGTTGAATCAGTTTTCAAATTTTTATTTAATATTAGTAAACAAACTGCTCAAATAACTTCTCCAAATATAAATAAGACTTTGTTACAACAAAATTCTTACTATATCTTCATACTTTCCACGTGACTGGAAACTCTTTATCACTATTGTTTTCTAAACTCTTGTAACTTTTAACTTTTATTTTTAAGGTCTTGTGTCAGGATAAATCTACTTAGGTCTGCTCACTGTAATGCTAAATGTTTCATAGACTTTTAGTTTAAATTGCTGTTATATAGTTTTGAATTTTGGTAATTTGTGAAGTAAATCGTTTTGAAATTAGAAGCTTTACGTTTGTAGTTTATTTCTGTATTTATTTACTATTTACTACTTATTGGGAACAAATAGACCTTTGATAGTTGAGTGTTTTACTCAACACTTTGTTATGTTTTGTTGAAGTAAGGGCTCAGGAAATGTGCCACAAGGTGGCCTTGAACTCATTTTGTAGTTCTTGAACTGAAGAGCCCTCTAAGGCTTTCTCCCCTGGACCATTAATATTGTTTGAGAAGACAGAAGAGAAATCCTTCTATATCAGCATATTAAATTTTATACTTACTGTTATCTTATTTAATTTTTAATGGTTATTATATTTACCTCTCTCAATATATATGTATATATATGTACACATATATATATTCTCTATATATATACATACATATATATATAGATATAGATATAGATATAGATAGATATAGATATAGATATATTACTTAGTCACTTTACATCTTGATCACTACCCTCCTCCTAGTCATCCCTTCCCACAACCCATTCCTTTTCCCCTTCTCCTCTTTGCAGAAGAGATTCTCTCTTAGGTATCTCTCTACCCTGGCCCTTCAAGTCTCTGCTAGGCTAGGTGCTTCCTCTCCCACTGAATCTAAGGTAGCCCAGCTAGTAGAATATGTCCCATTTACAGGCAACAGCTTTTGAGATAGTCCCCATTCCAGTTCATGACCTGCATGATGGTCAAGCTGCATATCTGCTACATATATGCTGGGAAACCTAGGTCTAGTTTGTGGTGCCTCACACTCATAGGATTTGCTAAAAGTGGCAGAGGCAGGAGGATCATGAGTTTAAGGCTTGCCTGGATAGTTGTTTTTAAATCTAAAATTATCGGTCATATAAATTACACATGAGGCCAAATATTTAAACTCATAAATAGAGGGGAAACAAATTCTGAACAACTATCTGTGAAGAATATTTACCAAAGCAGTAATGTGACTTATATAGCAGGTGATCAAATGAATTTAATGTTCATTGGTCTGGTGATCTGTTTAAGATAGTATTTCAAGAAAGAAATTGGATGAGAAAATTATTGAACAAAAGGCAGTGGAAATAATCGTAAAACATGAGAAATTCTGAGATATTCCAGGTTGAAGGAACAATCAATGCAAGATAAAAATCTGTGGTCAAAGGTCACTAAACACTGAGTTTCAAAAAAACCAGACCAAATCTAAAGTCTCAACATGGGGTTCTTTCTAAATCTCTGAATTGATTTAGTTGGTTCTTAGCAAATCCTTTAACAAGGACAAAAGGGTTAGAGAAATAAGACCTAATATGTTTCTGTTGCAAAGAAGAAGAAAGAGAATAGGAGCTAAAATAATTTGCAAATGAATGGGGCAGCAAAAGATTGTCTAGAAGAAAAGTCTATTGTCACATTCAACCGTGATGCAATGCATTGTGCTTCTCAGAGGAGCAGTCTTATCCTGATTCTCAGTGCTTCCTTTTGAGAACTTGTTTGAGAATGGGTTCATTTTTTCACTACATTTGTATTTAAATAAGATGAGGTCATACTGGATTTGTGTGGAAAATATCATTCATATGTGAATAAAATTCACCAGTCACTGATACTGTGGCAAAGTAAACGTGAAATGTGAAGGCAAAGACTAGGCTGAAGCTTTCATAACAGCACCGAAGAATAAAACAGGAATATATAACTTCAGTCCACAAAATCAAAAAGGTATGGGGATGCACAGACACTACAATAACAACATAACAAGAATTAACAAACAATCATTGATATCATTCAATATCAATTGTCTTAATTCCACAATAAAAAGGCACAGACTAAAAATGTATACAAAAACAGAATCCATCTTTTTGCTGTACATAGTAAACATCCTTTAAAATCAAGAATAGACATCATCTCAGATTAATGGAAACTATATTCAAAGAATGAATCTAAGGATCTAGTTTGTATAGCTATTTAAATATCTGACAAAATATACTTCAATCCAAAGTAATCTGAAGATGTAGAGAACAATTCATACTCACCAAAGGGGGGGAAAAAAAACACCAAGAGGATATTACAAATTCTAAGCTCCATGCATCAAAAACAAGGGTACCCAAGTACATAAAAAACAAACAATCAAACACAAAACACTGCCACAGCTGAAATCTCACATTGGTTCTCACACACTAACAGTAGGATACTTCAATGTCCCATTCTTAAAAATGTACAGTTTATCCAGACAAAACCTAAACAGGAATGTAGGAGCCAAATGACATTATAAACTCTCTTAGTGTTCTTTTGCTATGAAGACATAATGACCACAGCAAGACTTAGGAAAGAAAGCAATTAATTGGGGCTTCCTTGCAGTTTATACTGATTTAGTATGTTATCATCATGGTCAGAAACACTGGAATGCAGACAAATATGGTACTGGAGAAGTATCTGAGAGCTCTACACTCAGATCAACAGACAGAAGGAAGAAAGAGGCACAAGGCTTGACTTGTACTTTTGAAAACTTTACTTCCTCCAATAAGGCCATAACTACTCCAAAAAAGTCATGACTCCTAATCCTTCTCAAGTAGTGACACTCCTGATGTATAAACATTCAAAGTGAGCCTATGGGAGCTATTTGTATTCCAAAGACTCTATAAAACAAATAAATCTAACAGAATTTACAGAATAACATATATACATTTCATCCAAGCTCAAGAAAATTTTACTTGCATATCAGCATTTCAAGGAATTTGGCAGTAGCCATCTAGAAAAGGCTAAAAGTACAGCCACCGCTTTGCATGGCTATGATAGGGAGACTCTGAATTATAGGGCCTTCAGAGATTTTTGTCCTAGGATTGATTCTTGCTATTGATATGCCTTCATTGTCATTATTACATAGTCTAATGATACCTGGGCATTAGCCCACCCCATTGGACAAATTCCCTACAAATCAATGAAGATGTACTCTTTTGTAGCAATGCTATGTAGACAAATTGATTATTTAATCATTCCTGATAATAACTTTATAGAATCCCTAAATTTATACAAGTAATTTCCAGCTCTCTGAAATGGTGAAAATACGGCTTGGTAAAAGCTCATATGTCAGAGGCTAATTGCACTAGTATAAGAAAGCAAGCTTGGAACAAATTTATGATCAGGGAGATCATTCCTTCTCGGTTAGCTGAGAGACCACTATCTGGAATCTAAAGTTTATAAACTGGGAATGGACAATTTATTGTAGGTACAAGAACAGAAAATAAAATATTGACTAGTTTATCTATAAAAAATTTCAAAAATAATGAGACACAAGACAGATGATGTGTTTTCTGGTAAAACCAGGCTAACTTATGCCATAAGAATGAGAGTTTCAAACTTTTAATGAGCTTCTGGAGCTAATAACAGGTAATGCATGTTTAGTTAGGTAATAGTCTTAATGGAAGCATATATAAACATTTCTGTTGAAACTCTCTATCAATTTATGACTTGAATTCGTATCTTAAACTTACAACAAATAAAGATGCTTTGCAAACCCATATGATCAATTGTCTATAGGCTTATAATTAGATCATAAGGAAAATTTATTTAATACAACTTCAATATCTCCATAGTACTTCACACTCTCAACATTGTACAAAAGTCTGAAATACTAAGCATTCTCTTAACTGAAACCTTTGTAAAGTCAAAATCAAAAAGTATATTATATACTCCCAACAGAGAATGGCACAGAATATATATTAGCTTTCCCAATGGAAGAAAAACGAGCATAGTGGACCAAAACAAGATTGAAGCCTAGCAGGATAAGCTACATAACCTGCATCTCCATTTTGATGCCAAATATTCTTCAGATCTCCAATGCTTTTCAGCTTTGTTGACTACAACATACTTCTCTCTCTTGGGCTGGTTCCCTACTCGGTCTGCAGCTTTCCTTGGGAGGTATCCCACAAGTTGGATATCTGCAGCATGTTGGGGCATGTATGAAACAAGATTTCATACAGTGGTCTCTCTGGGCCCCGCTGCAGAGATTTACCTGCCACTCATCTGAACTCAGTAGCTATCATTTGCTATGAAGTGTATTCTACAACCTCTTTCATGAATTCTTGACTTTGAAGCTTGAATCACATTGCTGAAACTAAAAGTACTGATGTTTGATGGAGTAGCAAGATGGGCTCATCATGTAATTACATTTCAATCACCTTTCTTGGTTTGGTGGTTTCTTTCACTGCTTAAGCTTTTCTGTAATCCCTTTCCACAAGTTGAGGTCAACATAAAAGTAGCATTTAATCACCTGATTTAATTGTTGTCTCAGAGTCTTACTGCTGAATAAGCTCATACTTTCTAGTTCTTTCTAAACTCTGATGGCTGCTTCAACTCAAACATTCTGGCTCAAACTCTTCTCCATGGTGACTGACTCAATCTGGATTATGTCAGCTTCTCACTGAATAGCTCTGCTTGGCCTCAAACTAACTCTGGCAATATGTTCAAATCTTCTGGCTCCTCATTCTCTGGCATCATTTGTTTCTGCTGACCTACACTGAACTACATGAAGTTGCAAACAAACTCATCTCCATTGAACTGAATCTCAACTGACTCCATGTGCTACTCTTAAGTAGTTTCTCTTTCCTATGCAGTAATCTTGATGTTTCGGAGTATCTGATCTCTGACACGTTCTGTCAAATCTTTCACTGCTTTACTCACTTTTTCTGCTCCTCAATTAGAAATTACTTTCCAACATGGCTGCTCTTTTCAAGAAACAAATTTTGTGTA
Organism: Mastomys coucha; assembly: GCF_008632895.1. NCBI lineage: Eukaryota > Metazoa > Chordata > Mammalia > Rodentia > Muridae > Mastomys > Mastomys coucha. Next base: position 77,451,565 of record NW_022196915.1, read on the forward strand.
AAGGGTGTGTCTGTTTTCCATGCAGAGGTATTAATGATGTGTAGCCTGTCTGCATTCCAGTAAGATCATACACACCTAGGTCTTTGGATATGATGCCTTGCAGAGCACTCATGTAGCTGGATTAAAATTCTTCTTCATCTTCCTCCTTTCAGTTTAAGATGAAAATTGTATACAGTCTAACTTTTACCACAAAAACAATTATTAATTCCACAAACTTAACAGTTTGAATATTCTCATGAAAATCTATTGATTCTTCATAACTGCATCATGATCATCTGTTCTTCAGCAAATGTTTCTTTCAGCGTCAAGGGTTTCCAGTCTGGAGAACAGTCTGTCCTTTTTCAGTCAATTGTATTGTTTCATCCCCATTCTGGGCAGTCAGCTCTTTGTGTTCTCTGAATTACTGTCTTTCTAAGTCTTTTCCTTTCTTGAGTTATGCCCCCCCCCAAAAAAAAAAGAAAAAAGAAAAAGAAAACCACAGCTCAAAAGGCAAGATATTTAAGCCGGGCAGTAGTTGCACACACCTTTAATCCCAGCACTTGGGAGGCAGAGGCAGGCAGATTTCTGAGTTCGAGGCCAGCCTGGTCTACAGAGTGAGCTCCAGGACAGCCAGGGCTACCCAGAGAAACTTTGTCTCGAACAAAACCAAAAAGAAAAAAAAAAAGAGTTATGTCTTTTATGTGGAAGCTTCTCTTATTCAGCTTGGATTTTTTTTTTTTTTCAATTTTGATAGTACCCTTGGTCTTTCATTGCCTGAGAAATATCAATAAAATCTCCTCCCCAAATGCATTCCCTTTCTGTTTACCAACATACAATTAGATCCTTATGAATCCATAAATAAACTAGACATTTAGGCACTCGAATTTCATACACAACTTCATGACAGATAGGTGGTCTTCTCACCCATTTAAACACAGAAACAATCAAGGCATATTACATAAGATGTCAATATACTTTGTCATTTAAAATAGTCATCCATTGTTTGAGATTAAAGGAACATTAATCTGAGCTCCCCATTGTTGTAAGAGATCTTGTACCTTTGGTTAATGGCTATATCTGTCCTACAAGGCTTTATACTTCTGGTTTTACTGGTTTTACATATTTAATTTGACTTATACTAAATTACAACAATGTTCAACCCTCACCCCCCAAAAAATGCATAGATCCTTTCTGAAGAGGCTATTGTGAATTCCAAGATACTCATGAGATTTTAGTTATATCAGCTCCTGTACCCACCAAATCTTCAATTTCTTATCATTTAATTTTAATTGTGGTACTTGGTCATTAATAACAGTTTGCAAACAAACAAACATACAAACAAAACAAAACAAAGCAATAACAACAAAAAGAAAACCTGACTTCCAGTACTTCCAAATCTGCCTGTTCTTTCCATTGAAACTCCTTTGTTCTTTTTTTTTATTAGATATTTTCTTTATTTCCATGTCATATGATTTCTCCTTTCACAGTTTCCCCTCCAAAAAACATCCATGTCATATGATTTCTCCTTTCACAGTTTCCCCTCCAAAAAACAAATGAACAAACAAACAAACAAAAACAACAAGAACAAACACTTGTTGCCTCCCCCTCTTCATGCTTGGCACCTCACCCTCTCCCACTTATTGGCCCTGGCATTCCCCAGGGCACAGGATCTTCACAGGGCCAAGGGCCTCTCCTCCCATTGATGATTGACTTTGCAATCCTCTACTATACACATGCTGCCAGAACAATCAGTTCCACCATGTACAGTCCTTGGTTGGTTGGTGGTTGAGTCCCTGGGATCTCTGAGGGTGAAACTGCTTTGTTCTTGATATATGAAAACATTAAAGACAAGTAATCCTATCTCTCAATTTAACTGCATATTTTTTTCTTTAAGTAACCTATAATTTCAATTTCTCCCCTGAAGTCTTCATTTATAATTCCAGGAAGCACAATATATTCTTTAGATGGTCAGCTATTTCTTCCTAAAACTATTCCTGTTATCTCTAGGGGTAGAGATCTGTGAACTCCAGTGGGTATTTCGTACTACACATTTTTTGGTAATGTGAAATTTTTACTTACGACTAAGTCTAGTGGAGTACCTCCGTTTGTAGCACGAATTCAGTCTCTAATAGCTACTTTAGATCTAGGATCTCTGTGGATTGATGACAGGAAATATCTGGCTCATGTTGTTTGTTGCTAAGGTATGAGCTGAGGGAGATTTCTCTTTATTGTAGCTGGTATTTCATCACTGTGGAGAGATACACCATGGCCAACTTAAGTTTGATGAAGGCAAACATTTAATTGAGATGGGCTATAGTTTCACAGATGTAGTCCATTATCATCATGGTGAGAAGCATGGCATGTTTCCTGTAGACATGGAGCTGGGGGAGCCAAAGGTTTTACATCTGGATCTAAAGGCAGCCAGGAGGAGACTGTCACAGTGGGTGTAGCTTGAGCTTCTATATGAGCCCTCAAAACCTGCCTCCATGGTGATACATTTCCTTCAATAAGTCCACATCTACTACAACAAGGCCATATTTTGTGATAGTGCACTTCTCACTGACCAAACATTCAAATACTTGAATATATGGGAGTTAAACCTATTCCAATCACCACATCAATATTAACTGGCTTTTTATGCTAGCTTGACACAGGTAGAGTCATCAGAGAAAGAAGGCTCAGGGAAGAAAATGTCTCTATGAGATCCAGCTCTAAGGCATTTTCTCTATAGGTGATCGATGGAGGAAGGTCTAGCCCATTGTGGGTGGTACCATCCTGGGTTGGAGGTCCTGGAAGTATAAGGGACTCATGGGATAACAAGCTTGTAAGCAGCACTCTTTGTGGCCTCTGCATCTCCTCCAGCCTCCAACTTCCAACCTTGCTTTAGTTCCTGTCCTGACTTCCTCAAATGAATGATGAACTACAATCTGGAAGTACAAGTTGCCTAATAAACCCTTTCTTATTCCAATTGGTTTTGATCACGGTGTTTCATCACAGCAATGGAAATTCTGACTAAAACTCCATCAATAAGGAATTGCCTTTCATATCTCTTGCTGCATTCATTAGTCCAGTGTCTATAAATTATTACCATACATTCTATAAATAACAGAAGGATAAAGGTTTTTAGAGAAGTCTCTAGGAATGCTTTGCTTGCAATTCTTTTTCAAATGAACTCACCTCCCACAGTCAAAACAACAGGCATTTTGATATATACGATTATTGGCCATCAGTTGTCCAATTACATACTTAATAATGTCAATATGAAAAGTCTTTCTAATCCATTCTTCCATGGGTGCTGATGCTAAGAGGTTGTTTAGCTCCAGTTATATCTGGAAGGCAGCAAAGGGGGTAGTGTTGGAGGTTTTGGGAGGTAAAACTAAGTTTTGGGAGGTAAATATTGATTTACTTTCTATAATATTTACATTTCTCAACATTTTGCTATTTGGTATTCAGAATCCACTGGCTTCCAGGTTGATTAACACCTGCTGTTTAGAATTTTAGGGTAAAGTAATGAAGTCAGCTCTTTGTTCTTTTACTCTAGAGTCCCTTCCTGATCAACAAGAGACTCTGAGTTTTATTAACCCCTTTTGAGTTAAAGAAAATGGAAAAGAAAATCATGTATCAAGAAAGAAAATCTTAGCAGGGTGGTCATAGTACACATCTTTAATCCTAGTACTTGGGAGGCAGAGGCAAGCTGATTTCTGAGTTCAAGGCCAGACTGGTCTACAGAGTGAGTTCCAGGACAGCCAGGGCTACACAGAGAAACACTGTCTCAAAACCAAAAAAAAAAAAAAAAAAAAAAAAAAAAAAAAAAAGAAAGAAAGAAAAAAAAGAAAATCTTTTATGCAAGCAATATGCATAGACATACACAAACACATTCACACACACACACACATACACACACACACACTAGTGGGGTCCAACCACCTGTTAAATCAACTCCACAAGTGTTCATGAATACTTACATGAACACATCTATACTTACATATGCATATATACATTTGGTGGATGGAATGAAATCTCCCATGAGAAGTTCAAACAAACAAGGGCCAAGGTAGAAAAATCTTACTCACTCTAAATGAAAATAATAACCTTCCAAACTTTTTTGGATCATGGAAGGAAAAAGCTCTCTTTCTTCTTATTGCTAAAGTAAAAAAGCCTCATCCCTTTATTGATGAAAGAGCACAAAAAGACACCTGTAAAAAAAAAAAAGAAAAAAAAACTTCTCCCATGTTGTCATTCTTAGTTTTTATATTATTCTCAAGATAAGGCATCCCAGGGTATTCGAAGTATCTTTAAATTCCAAAAGTTCATAGCAAGTTTATGACACTAATTCAAGTCTGTATTAGTTAGGGTTTTACTGCTGTGAATAGAAAAACATGACCAATTCAACATCATAAGGACAATATTTAATTGTGGCTGGCTTACAGCTTCAGAGGTTCAGTCCATTACCATCAAGGCAGGAGCATGTCAGCATCCAGTCAAGCATGGTGCAGGCAGAGCTGAGAGTTATACATCTTCATCTGAAGGCTGCTAGTGGAAGACTGGAATCCAGGTGGCTAGGATGAGGGTCATATAAGCCACACCCACAATAATACACCTACTCCAACAGGCCACACGTTCTAATAGTGCCACTCCCTGGGCCAAGCATATACAAACCACCACATTCCACTACCTGACACCATAGGTTTCTTAAAACACATGAGTCTATGGGAGCCGTACCTAAACATAAAAACAAAAAGTACATTGAGTTGAACTTCCAAAGTCCCCATAGTCTACAACAGACTCAACAATGTTATAAGTTCAAAGCCTCTTCTGAGATTCATCCAAGGAAAGACTGGAAACCATCTGGGAAAACTCCAAACATCTCCATGTCTGATCTTCAGATCTCCACTCCATTTTACTCTTTGTTTACTTTAACAAACTTGTTTTCCTGGGCTAGTTCCACTCCCTGTTAGCAGCATTCCTCAGCAGATATAATATGATTCTAGCATCTTGAAAAATCTTGGAGTCTCCAAGGCAACCTCAATTTTACAGTTTCTTATTTCAGTGTCTGCAATCCACATATGATCTTCTGGGCTCCTCCAAAGGGCTAGCATCACTTCTCCAGCTCTGTCTTCTGTAGCACTCTAAGCTCATTCTGATCCACTCCACTGCTGCTACTGTTTTTAGTGATCATCCCATGGTACTGGCATCTCCAATACACTGGGGTCTTCTGCTGCAACTAGGCTTCACCCATAGCCTCTCACAGGCTCTCTTCATGATGCCAAGCCTCAAATTCTTTGCATGATCCCTTTAGTCCTGGGCCATCAACTGCAACTGAGGCTGCACCTTAACCAATGGCCTTCCATGGCCTCTCACAGTGTCAAGTCTCAGTTGCTCTTCATGACCCCTTCATGGCTTCAAAACCAGTACCATCTGGGTGATTCTTACACATTACCAAGTACAGCTGCAGCACAAGGTACAACCTTGGCTCTCTGGAACATACTACTTTGAGCTCATAGAAAACACTTAGCAGAAGATTTCACCTCAGTGATGCTGGTCTTTTTTTAATCACCTCTAAATTCTTAGCTCCAGCTAACCAGAATCAATAGTCCCAGTATTCCCTTCTATTCATGACTCTAAAGCCAGAGCCACAATACCAAAGCAGCCAAGTTTTGAAGCTTGCAGGAAATGTAAAATGGCTCTCTTGTTCTATTTTATTATCACCAGCTTTCTTTTTTCCAACACTTTCACTACCTAAGCTTGGCATTATTGAAAGTTGCTCTATAGATTGACCTTGAACTCAGAGATCTGCGTGCCTGTCTCCTAGGATTTAATGAGTGCACCACCATGCCTGGATCTAAACCTAGCTGGGTAGGATCTTGACCAAAAGCCTTACTCCCTTACTCTGTTATTTCTGAGAACACAGAATTCAGCTCCATTTCACCTCCTTGTACATCTTTAATATTCTAACTGTATATTTTATATTGTTTTTTTTTTCTTAGCTTACTATGCTTGTTCAAAATGCTCTTTATGAGAAGTAGCCAGAGAGCAAAGTGTATGGTGGGTGTTTCTGAGATTTCTTTATCAATGCAATTAATTTGAATCTCTTCATCATAGCTGCAGTCAGACTCTTCAGAAAAGGGCAAAAATTAGTCATATTCTTCATCAAAATACCACAAAAAGTGTCTCTAGGCCACATATTGAATTTCTCCACTAAAACCTCTTGAGCCAGGTCTGCATAATTCAAATCACTCTAAGTAACAATGTCTTCCATATTCCTACCAGGATGTCCCATCAAACCCCATTTAAAGCATTCCAGTGCTTTCAATATCCAATCCAAAGTCCCAAAATCCACATTCTTCAAAACAAAAAATGTGGGCAAGACTATAACAACAGCAATACCCCAATCCCTGGTACCATCTTCTGTCTTAGTTAGATTTTTACTGCTGTGAACAGACACCATGACCAAGTCAGCATTATAAGGACAATATTTAATTGGGGCTGGCTTATAGGTTCAGAGGTTCAGTCTGTTACCATCAAGGCAGGAACATGGCAGCATCCAGGCAGGCATGTTACAGGCAGAGCTGAAAATTCTACATCTTCATCTGAAGGCTCCTGCTGGAAGACTGGTATCTTGGCAGTTAAGATGAGGGTCTTATAACCCACAACCACAGTGATACACCCCAAAATTTTACCATACATTCTAATAATGCCACTCCCTGGGCAAATACATATACAAACCACCACAAAGTCATACATAACAAGGGGTTACAACAGAAAAGTTTACATGTCTTTCCATTAAGAATAGTACCTAACTAAACATTTATTATCTATCTTCTAGGTCTATAAGTTCATTAAAATTTAAAACAATAATTCTCATGTCATAGGTTAGTACAGTTTTACCAAGAGTTAAATCAACTCTGTTGTGTCTCATTAGTTTTGAAGTTTTTTATCAACAAGTTAGCCAATATTTTTTGTCTCTGCATCTACATTAAATTTTACATTCCCAGATTATGACCTTTGGTTTTCAGATAATGGTCTCACCTAGACTAACTTAGAAGTAATATCTTTGTTGATTTTAAAATGGTTCCAGGCCTTTTTTCTTACCCTAGTGTAATTAGATTAGTGACACATGAAGGCTTACAAAAATGTAATTGGAGCTTTCATACACTATGAAAGGTGCAAAATTACTTGTACAAATTTCTATGTTCAATAGAATCATTATTAAGAATTATGGAATCATTGATTTGTCTTCATAGTATTACTACAAGTGAGTACATCTTCATCAATCTGCAGAAAATCTACCCAATCAAGCAGGCTAATGCTCAGTAATCATTAGACTATGTAATAATGACAGGAAAGACATAACAATAACAAGAAATAATCCTGGGATGAAATACCTTGGGCCCTTGCCTCAGAGCTTGTCCTTTGTAGGCCATGCAAGACACTGGGCAATCTCACATGCTTTCCTTAGTCTTTGCTACACAGCTCCTGACATTCTGATCTAGCTTTCAAATATTTAAAAACTTTTTGCACCTTACATTCAAATTTCCAAAAGCTAAAATTTCAATAAATATCCCCTCTCTCATCTAGATCCAAAATCAAGTTGTTTATAGAAGATGTTACTCTATATGAGAAGTCAATAAATGTCTCTCCAGAGCTTTGCATAGTATTTGTGAATGATACAGATTCTTTTTCTTGTTCTTCTACCTTATCCCAGACTCTGAAAGCTACTAAAGTCTGTTGCATAATAGTAGAGTCATCACATTGCATCTGATTTTATGAATCCATAAATTTACCACTAAACAGCTGGTCTTTCATAGGCTTATTACAATTTTTCATAATTGCAGCTTCTTTTCACCACTGTGAAAAACAGCTTTCACCATTGCAGTTGAAAACCAGCTTCCAGCACCCCTGATACTAAATCTTTCAAGTCTTGGCAGATAATCCTATTTTGGGTAGTCCTGGCTTTTATTATGTTTCACATAAGAAGAGTACATTCCATAAGTTATTATTGATTTTTAAAAATATTTTAGATCTTGTACTTTATTAGGATTCCAGAATAATCATTCATTTTTTGAATTATAACCATTTTCAGGCAATGCCTGATAGAGAATGATGAGAGATAGTAGGGGTGGTAGTGGTTCCTCAATTTTATTAAAGGACTCTGTAAGTTCAATGGGTTGTCTATCTTGACTTGCAATTTCATTAGGTACTGTAGGTTTACCATTAGGCACTTTCAGTTCTTTAACTTTTTTTGTCTCTTGTCTCTAAAAGGTTATATTATCATAGCAAGTTTTTCTTTTTATACAGTCATTTTTTAACATCTCTGAAAGGAAATATATGAAGACTGTAACTGTTGGGAACCATAAGAGCCCTGAGATAAATATCCTGCCCCAGCTAATTGAGAACCCAGAGATTAACATCCTGCCTGACAATCACAAGGATGTGAACCCTGAGATTAACATCCTGCCTGACAATCACAAGGATCCGGCTTGGCCCTGGGAAAAGAACATTCACTGAAATCCACCCCCTCCCCACCTGTCATCCACCTGCTCCCCACCTGTCACACCGGAGCTCAACCCCAGAAGATCTTGTAAACTTCCATCTCCCTCCTTCCTCTCCCCTTCCCAGATTTTTGCCTTAAATATGATCGGCTGCACTAAGTAAATGGCTCTTGACAAGCAATGCTTCCTTGAGTCCTGTCGTCTCTCTTGCCCATTCTTTATTCACAGGTTGTGACCCTCCTCGTTCCCCTGAATAACGTGACCTGCAGGCCAGGTCAGGTGGCGCCCGATGTGGGGCTCGAGGCACGGGTCACCTCCCGGACGGATTAAGATCGAGATCAAATCCAGGTTCACGACTGATGCTGCTCGCCCAGTTGCTCAAGTCATTAGGTAAGCCATCCGTCTTAGACATCTCAAGAATGGGCCATTCCATGTCTAAAGAAGTCCGCTTTATAAAGGACTTAAAAGAAGCTCCCAGAGAGAGGGGCATAAGGGTAAAGAAAAAGGACTTGGTAAGATTTTTTATCTTTATTGATGAGAAATGCCCTTGGTTTATGATTGACGGGCCAGTTATCCACACCAAGAAATGGCAGAAGGTTGGTCGTGAACTTAATGAAAAAATAAAACTTGAAGGAGACAAAGCAGTCACAGCAACGATCTTTACATTTTGGGGTCTCATCTGAGACATTCTTGAGGACGCTGATTCCGATTTGGGGAAATGTCAGCTCCTCTCAGTTGCAGAACTCTGTCTCTCACAGTTCTGGCCTGGGTCCCGTCCTGCTTCTCGTCCGCCCTCTCACTCTCCATCTCAGGCCTCTATTTCTTTACTCTCATTGATATGCCATAGGAGGACTGTCAGATTCCGACCTTGCCTGCTGCAGCTCCCGCTGCTCCCCTCTATCCACCTCTCCCCTCACAGGTCCCTCCGGTTCCTTTCCCTTGTCATCATCCTCCTCCCTATGTTGACCCTTTTCCGCCAACCGTCTGCGCCCATAAAACCCACCTCTTCTCCCTCTGCCCCAGCTGCCTTCCTTGCAATTCCCGAACCGCTCAACCCTGGAGATGCTGCTGCCTTTGAGGAGGAAGCGGCCCGTTATCATTCTGAAGATTGGCCTCCCCTAACCCTGTCCTCTGCCCCTCCCCTGCCTCCTGACATCGCCTCTGCCCTTCCACTTTCTTTCTTAGACATGAAGACTCGCTTCATCTCCCAAATCCAGGAACTGACCGAGATTCTTCAACTCCAAGAATGCTTTTCTCACCTTTCAACTCTCTGCTCTTCCTCCTCTAACGCTCATCCCTGTTTCTCACAGCGCCCCTCAGTCCACTTGACTTCTCCTGTCACTCATTCTCAGACTACTCGAGAGCCCGCTCCTGCCTCTAGTCCTCGTCTGCCTCAACCACCTGTCACTTGGTCCACGACACACCCATCTGCCCCAGCCTCTGCTCCTTCTTCTACCCCTTCTTGCCTTCCTTCTTCCTCTGCACCTCTGCGGTCCACACACAAAGACCCCCCTCCTACTCATGAACACTCTGATTCGGAGGCCGAACAGTCTCATAGCGACCTTGAACTTGATAATGAGAATGAAAGTAAGACCGATGACTCAGTTCCCGTCCCCACGGTCTATCGCCGGCTCCCATTCAAAAAACTGGAAAAACTCAATTCTGCTGTCAGAAATTATGGTCCCAACACCCCATTTACCCTCTCACTCCTTGAAGACCTTGCTGAAGGTGGACACCTGACTCCAAACAAGTGGATTACAACTGCTCAGTCAGTCCTCACTCGTGGTCAATTTCTTGCCTGGCATGCTGATTGGGCTAAGCGGTCCCATGATGTCATTAGAAAAAATTACCAACAAGGCCACCGCACGGCTCATAGATGGTCCTTTAGTAAACTTTTGGGCCAGGGGAGATATGCCACCGATGAAAAACAGAGTGCTTTTCCTCTTAGCCTTTTGTCCCATTCCAGCTCTGCAGCCCTCGCTGCTTGGAGAAGCATTTCCTCCCCAGGGACCATTCTTTCACCTATGACAAAAATTTTACAGGGACCCCAAGAACCCTTCAGTGACTTTGTGGCCTGTCTTTTGGAGACGGCCGAACGCTCCTGGTCAGGCCGATAATAAGTTACTTTCACAATTGGCCTATAAAAATGCCAATACGGCCTGCAAAACGGCCTTGAGAGGCAGATATAAAGGGAAAGACCTTGATGAAATGATTCAGATGTGCCGGGAGGTAGACCCCATTACTGACAAGTTTACCAAGGCCATTATGGCTGTTGGCGCCGCTTCTGCTTCTGGGAACTCTTCATGTTTCCGCTGTGGCCAGCCTGGTCATTTTGCCCGCAACTGCCCTAATGGGCCTCCTCGACGCCCGCCACTTCCACTGGCTACTAATAGTGACACCAGAGGGACCCCTTATCGCCCCCCTCCTCCACCCTCCCCTCTTCCCAAACCCCTACCTCCAACCCTATTCCAGCCCACTATTCCTTCTGGGCCCCCTCGTTCGGCAGAGCTCATAATTAAGTTAGCCAATGCCTCGATTGCTACACTCAAAAATGATAGTTCTCCTAAGTATCCTGAATGCTGGATGTGCTTCTCCCCAACCCCACCATTTTATGAAGGCTTTGCCTTGCTTTCCACCCCCATTTTTACCAATAATACTTCCATGGCTGTCTCTGCCTCAGGCCCTGAGCATGGCATGACTGTTCAATTTCTGGGATCGGCACCTGCCTTCTAGGCCCCAATATGCTCCCTCCTCAGTCCCTTATAGGAGTTTGTAATCAGACTTTTGTTCTTAATCACACCTATATGTATGTTCTTGCACCTAACAATACTTATTTTGCCTCCTCTCTGGGCTTAACGCCTTTTTTGTATTCCCCTATCTTTCTGGGTAATCAGGATTGGTGCGTTATGGTTGGTTATTCTCCTCCCTCGCTTCTCGGTTCATAACCCTGAAGAATTTTTGAATTTTGTAGAAAAGGGGGTATCCATCCACTCCAGAATTAAAAGAGAACCTATTACAGCTCTGATCATTGCCACTATTCTTGGCAGTAGCGCCGTGGGCGCAGGCACAGGCATTGCCTCTCTGATTACATCCAAACAAGGCTTTGCAGAATTAC